>NC_091064.1:211917322-212218382 GCF_000393655.2 Nicotiana sylvestris
GAAAGATCCGAACGTATAAATAAATTTTATCTTATACAAAGAAAGCCGCTAGACTAGGCTTTAAGCACGTTTTCCCATTGCAAACAAAAAAGCAAAACCTCTTTTAAGATTGTGATTGCTCCTATGTCACCGCTATGTCTTCCATTTAACGAATCAACCACAACAATATATTCAATACAATCTCGCGTGGTCCGGAGAGGATAAAGTGTACGCTCTTATCAAATTTATATTTGATAATATCAAAAAATTTATGAACGGTTAATTTAACTGTTGCAGTAGATAATTACATGCCTTACGTTTTAGGTTATCAATTAACATAGATATTACGGACAATTATTGTATTTTTTTATTTTTTAATTAATTTGATCGGATAATTTTTTTTAGGTATTAAAAACCCTTGAATCCTCCTTCTTACCTCTTCCAAAGATCTCATTAGTGAGGTTTGGGAAAAATAGTGTGTACGTAGACCTTACCTCTATATTGGGATATAGATGTTATTTCAGATAGACTCGTATAGATTAAATTACCCATCTTGAAAAACCAAGATACCCCCACCCCCAAATGCAATGCAAAAAAGAAGAAAATCTCCAAAAGAAGAAAGCAAAAAAGTGAAGAAGAAAAGACAAATGTGGAAACTTTAGAAACCATTATCATTTCAGGGAGGCTTTTTCATTCCTCGTTCAAAGTTGACCAAAATCCTATTTGCCACATCTCCATACCTTTATTCTGTAAAGATTTTAGAAATGGATCAAGAAAAAGGCTCAAGTGGAACAGTAAAAAAATCTCGGCAGAAAATTTTACAAAAAACTACTCCATTTCCTCATAAACAAAAACCCTAGACGACTAACCTTTGTAATTTTACTTAACTTTTCCAACTCTACCTGATCCAAAATTTCCTTTTCACATAGAATTTTTTTAAAAATGATTGATCAAGATACATGTATGACATGCATTCTATGTATATGGTCCTTTTGTGCTATCTCAAATGAATTGTAATAAAATGAAACTTAAATCCATGAATTTTGTTTAATAACTCCAAAGACTTTCTGCATCAGAATTTCCCGGTGAATCGGATGGCGGCGGCGAGTTCATTCTCGGCGGGCTCACCATCATTGCCTCCGCCATATCAACCAACAAATTAGGCATATCAAATAATGCTTCCTCATCAATATATTCATTCCCACCATCAGTTGAAATCATCTGTGCACTTCCAGAGGATTGATCATCATTACCTGCATAGACGGATCCAAAATTTAAATTAGACGTCTCAAATTTTAAGGTTCTTAGCACTAGACGTATTAAACTTTTGAAATTAAATTTAAATTTTGTGCACTAACGGTATACAATTATTAAATGATGGATTCAGATTTAACATCTGTTAAAAGCTTAGTTATTTTTCACATATATATATATATATATATATATATATATATATATATATATATATATATATCTATTACCTGGCTGAGTCGGCATTGTGCCTTCTCCAGTTTGTGGCTTCATCAGCGCCGCCGCAGTGGCGGCTGCTTTTCTTATATCTGCCGGAGACGGTGAAGGAGGAAGTGAAGGATACGAAGTGAGGTTACCGGGAAAATTTATTACAGCGTCGCCGCCTTTTAGAGCCAATGCGGCGACGTCATATGCGGCAGCTGCCATCTCAGGAGTAGGGTAAGTTCCTAACCATATTCTTGTAGTTTTACGTGGCTCTCGAATTTCAGACACCCATTTCCCGCTTCTGCTTCGTATTCCCCGGAATACAGCATGTTTTCCGCCTGTCGGCCGGCTTGGTGAGCCGCCCGATGAGGTGGAACTCATGGTAGTTGTTACAGTTGGTATAATATTTGGTAGTTGAACTGTTTTTGGTGGAGATTTTGTATTTTCTAATATTGCAATGTCTGATATCAACGGACGTGGTGAAATATTTGTCTCCTCCACCGGTAGTGGTGGTAGAAGTGGCGGAGGAATAGGGCAAAAGGGTGTTTGAGAACTTTCACTAGGCTGAGGAGGTTGATTTTTTTGGCTGGTTTTGGTAGAATCATCTGCAGGGTGATCAGCCATATATAAATACCTACTATGTGTGTGTGTGTTTGTTTATGGGTATATATATGTATGCGTGTGTGTGTTTTTCATAGGTGGAGTTTGTAGAATGTCATGTTTGGTATTTAAGGGAAGAAATATATAGGTCTGTCAAGTGTCAAGCAAAAAGTGAAAGCGTGGGCAATTCGTGGATAATTTGCTATACTATTTGCTCTTATTAATGTTTTTGTTATATGTATGATAAGTTGAAGCACACGTATTTGGCACAAACTCGCTGTTAGCTGTAATCTATCGTATCTACTCCATTTCGATGCTGTCACCAGTTTAATTTCTTACACAGTAGAAGTGAAAGCGTGGCAATTTTATTTCAATGAAGAAAAGAAATTTGCTCTTTTTTCTACCCAACACATATATTTTTCTTTGTTTTAATTTACTTGACATAAGTTTGACTTGCCACTAAATTTTAATTTTTTTTTAAAAAAATTTATCACATAAATATGTGATAATATTTATTATGCTCAATATTTTATTATTTCAACATTATATATGTTTAAATACTATTATTTTTTAATTTATAAATAAATTTAATTATTTTATAGGTAAGTCCATAATATAAATTACAACAACAACAACAACGACCCAGTATAATCCCACAATTGGGGTCTGGGGAGGGTAATATGTACGCAGACCTTACCCCTACCCCGAAGGGTAGAGAGACTGTTTTCAGGAGACCCTCGGCTCAAAAAAAAAAGCAACAAGAGACGATATATTAGTACCATAAAAATGCATAATACAATAACAACAATATAAGAGATATGAAATACAGAATACGAAATACGAAATAGATGGCTGGTATAGTAAAAACTAGCAGGTAAAGCCCTGCATCAATAGACGACCAATGACATTCTTAGTCTAACTCCTAACTGGCTAGTCTCACTCTATTGTGCTGTAGAAATATTCACAACTTTCCCCTAACCTACAACCTTAATGCTCGACCTCCATAATTCCCTGTCAAGGGCCATGTCCTCAGTAATCCTAAGTCGCGCCATGTCCTGTCTGATCACCTCTCCCCAATACTTCTTAGGTCGCCCTCTACCTCTCCGCGTGCCCACTACAGCCAGTCGCTCACACCTCCTCACCGGTGCATCAGTGCTCCTCCTCTGAATGTGCCCGAACCATCTGAGTCTTACTTCCCGCATCTTGTCCTCCATGGGGGCCACACCCACCTTCTCTCGAATATCTTCATTCCTAATCTTATCCATCCTTGTATGCCCGCACATCCACCTCAACATCCTCATCTCTGCTACTTTCATCTTCTGGATGTGTGAGTTCTTTACCGGCCAACATTCAGTTCCATATAACATGGCAGGCCTAACCACTGCTCTATAAAACTTACCTTTTAGTAACGGTGGCACTTTCTTGTCACACAAGACTCCCGACGCTAACCTCCACTTCATCCACCCCACCCCTATACGGTATGTGACATCCTCGTCAATCTCCCTGATCCCCTGAATAACCGATCCAAGGTACTTGAAACTACCCCTCTTGGGAATGACTTGAGAGTCAAGCCTCACTTCAACTCCCGCTTCCGTCGGCTCAACCCCAAATTTGCACTCGAGGTATTCCGTCTTCGTCCTGCTCAACTTGAAACCTTTAGACTCAAGAGCATGTCTCCAAATCTCTAGCCTCTCGTTGACGCCGTCTCGTGTCTCGTCAATTAGAATAATGTCATCAGCAAATAGCATGCACCATGGCACCTCCCCTTGAATATGATGAGTCAGTGCATCCATCACCAGGGCAAATAGGAATGGGCTGAGCGCAGACCCTTGGTGCAACCCCGTAATAACTGGAAAGTGTTCAGAGTCGCCTCCTACTGTCCTAACCCGAGTCTTAGCTCCAGCATACATGTCTTTAATCACCCTAATATAGTCAACCGGGACCCCTTTATCCTCTAAGCAGCTCCATAAGACCTCCCTAGGAACCCTATCGTACGCTTTCTCCAGATCAATAAACACCATGTGGAGATCCTTCTTCCTATCCCTGTACTGTTCCACCATCCTCCTAATAAGGTGGATAGCTTCTGTGGTAGATCGCCCCGGCATGAACCCGAACTGGTTGTCTGAAATAGACACCGTCCTTCGCACTCTCATTTCTACCACTCTCTCCCAAACTTTCATGGTATGACTTAGTAATTTGATGCCCCTATAGTTGTTACAGCTCTGGACATCACCTTTGTTCTTATACAACGGGACCATTGTACTCCACCTCCACTCTTCAGGCATCCTATTAGTCTTGAATATAACACTAAACAATGCAGTAAGCCATTCCAAGCCTGCTCTACCCACACACCTCCACAGTTCAACCGGAATTTCGTCTGGCCCGGTAGCTCTGCCCCTCCTCATCTTACGCATTGCCTCCATGACTTCATCAATCTCAATGTCCCTACAATTACTTAATTCATGGGGACTGTCGGCATTCCTCAATTCCCCAAGTATAATATCCTGATCCCCTTCTTCACTTAGAAGTTTATGAAAGTAGGTCTGCCACCTCCTCTTAATCTGGTCATCTCCCATCAAAACTTTGCCGTCATCATCTTTTATGCACCTCACTTGGTCCAGGTCCCGAGTTGTCATCTTTTATCCTGATCCTCTTTTAAGTCCATAATATAAATTAACAAGAGGAAAAAAATCATAATATTAAGGAGTTAAAATATATAAAGAAGACATAAGTTGATAATTTAGAGGGTAAAATAGGTATTTGGCAATCAAAAATTTGAGAAATATCTAGTTGATCGAGTGACCTTTTGAGTGCTATAAGTATAATTAAGTGACTTGTTACTAACGAAAAAAATATGACTTTAATAGGTAATTTCGAATAGTTGAGTGACTATTTGAGTAATAGACTCGGATATATAGTAGGGTAATATTGAAGGTTTATCTAATTGTTTTCGTTTGAGGCTTTGTGATAGGAGATTTGATTTTGTAGTGCAACAAAAAATTAGTTATATA
The DNA here is from genome assembly GCF_000393655.2 of Nicotiana sylvestris. NCBI lineage: Eukaryota > Viridiplantae > Streptophyta > Magnoliopsida > Solanales > Solanaceae > Nicotiana > Nicotiana sylvestris. The sequence continues at coordinate 211,922,368 of NC_091064.1, forward strand.
ACTCTTCTCGCAAGAAATCAGTAAAAAATAATATAACAAATCTCAATAAATAAAATATTAAAATTTTATAAAGTTATTTTTTTCTATTTAAATTGTAACAAGACATACATGATCATTTTAATTTCTTCTGTAATTTTGCGATTGTCTGACCCGTTAAAAAACGGAAGGTGGGAGAGGTTTCATATTGCAAGAGACAAAAATACAACACTTCATCGTAATATGTCTTTGATGAGCTAATACTATGGTCATGTTGATGTGTTTCAATTTCTTTCATATCCTCAATTTTTTTTTGAGATAAGAATAACCTTTAATTGCTTGAGTCCCACTATAACAGTTTTATTGGATTTTAATTATGCAAAAATAATTTATTTTAATTAATTAATATTTTAAAGCCGTTAGTTCGACTAATTCAAATTCACCCACGTCGAATTGGCCCATGAATTCGACTAAGTTCAAAATGTTTGCTCTTTCGATGATGACCAAATCATTTCACTATTAATTAAGGGGTCGTTCGATATGGTATATAGGAAGAACTAATCATGGTATAAGAGAGTTGTTTTAGTTATTCTATTTTTGGCTAATTTTTGTATAAATTTTGGTATAACTTTATACCACTATCGACATGAAGTAACTAATGTATATTTATAACTTATACATGGATAAAATAATAAAAGGACAAAAGTATACTTGTCTTTTTTCTAGAAGCCTAGGAAAGTAAAGTATCCATTCAAGAATATAATTGTAAATTCATAGCCTTTATGAAGTAAATAAATATTTTAGATGATATTTTGTATATTCAGTTTTAATACAATGAGCCAAACGTACAACAAGAAATAATCTTGGTATTACTAATTCATTTATTATTAATATTTTTTATTATTACTAATCCATATATAATTTGTTTTCGAACCAAACAATCCGTAAGCCCGACAATCTTAGTTTTGTCCTAAAAATGAGGAAAGAGAAAGTTAGACTCAAAGAGATTTTGAAAGAAATCAAGTTATTTGCTGTGGCTTTCTATGGGATCTGTGTTTTAACTTATGATTTTAATCTTCTCTGTTTTTGATAAATTGTGACCGCCCAATCCATTAGTGATATTGTTCGCTCTGGGCCTAGGCCTTCACAGATTTAAGTAAAAATAGCATGATATAGTCAGTTTTCCAGGTTATTCAAAAATAGCAGCGTTTACGAAGTCAATGGAAAATAACCATTATTTTGTTGCAACAGAGACCGGTCCAACATAATATAATGGAGTTCGGTGCACCTGTGTATGAACTCCAAAATATTATGCTGGACCGGTATACTTTGCTGACTCCAGTATAATATACTGGAGACTGGAGCACCGGTGCTCCAAACTTCAGTATATTATACAGGACAATTATACTTGCTAGAACTCTAGTATATTATGCTGGAGTTCTAGTGTACTTATGCTGGAACTCCATCATATTATGCTGGAGTTCAAGCATACTTATGCTGGAACTCTAGTATAATATACTGGCGTATTTTCCGAGTTTTGAATAGTGTTTTCGCTCAAATTTATCTTTACATGAAAGTGGCTAAATTTCGATTATTTTTGAAGTGACTAAATTTCGATTATTTTTGAAACTGGGCTATTTTTGAACGACCAATTGTAAATCTGGCTATTTTTGAATTTCATTCCGGATTTAAAACGCATCACTAAAGTCTAAGGCATATCTACTTATATACCTAGTATCTCTTCCGTATCGATATGAGATTCGCCTAGAATGTATCAAATAAATAGTGAGCAACTCGTTGAACGATATTTACTCTTTTATAAATTAAGCATAAGAACACTTAAAACCGAAGCTCACTAGGTGAATATTTTAAGGTATGGTTTATTATTTGATATCGAAATCATATGAATGCAATCAGAGCTAACAAATCATTAGTAGCACTTAAAAAATACCTGTATAATACAGACCATAGATTGTAGAATCCAACTTGTAGAAAATCAACTATTTCTTACGTCCTTTAGGGCCCATTTCATATTTAATCATATAATATAAGAAAAAAAGAATTTGCAGACAACTAAAAGATGCCTTTTCTGCCGAAGGAAAAAAGAAATTTATTCATATTATAATTTGATACAGTCAAATAGGAAATTATAATACTATTTGTTTGTGGTCTGGTAGCAGATATTTCAATGGACTAGAATTAACCAACAAGGCTTCCATTGATCCATTAATTGTTGCACATTTCAAACTTGTAGATGTCACATGCATAATACAATGGTTTTTTAGTATAGGCAATGATCAATTTATTTTGTCCTGTCATTTCAATATTGCCAAAACCTTAACTAAAACCTTAACTACCTTTTTCGGTCCCATTGTTGTCTCATTGCTTGTCATAACATAATAAAAGTATTGTCAAAAGAGGCTGTGGTGTAGTAGTAATTATTCCTTTATTCTTAACCAGATGTTTTAGGTTTCGAATCCCTGAGTATAGAGTCGTCTTTGTTAGAGAATCCTTTACCTCCAATATAGGACTTTTCGGCTCAAATTCAAATTTAATCGGGCCCCAATATAAAAATCGGACACCGGATGAGAAACAAAAAGACATAATAAAAGTATCGAAGAAAGACATTTTAGCATAAATATGTAGATAAAAGAAAAGAAAATGTATAACATGTCAAGAAATCTAACCATGAAGTGCAAATAATATAAGATGCTATTAAGCATATTCTTATATAATTATTACTATATATTATCATTTATTTTAATCATGTTACTCAGGTTATTTATATCACAAACCACACAATTATGGTATTTTTTTTTATGTGATTCAATGCTATTAGTTGACCTCACAATTCAGTTTTCTTTAATTTCATAAACTTTTTGTTCCTGAATATGTATTGCATGAAGAAGCAAAATGGTACTATCAATTTTACTGAAACAGTAAAATATGATGTACTCAAATAAATATGATAATATTTTTCTAGTATAGGAAGAAATGTGGTTCTGTGAATTTTTATTATTAATTATAATAGAGATACTAACATTTAGATTATCAAGAATCCTCTAATATATAAAACAAGTTAGGCAATTCCATGCACAGTGGTTAGAAATTCACTTTATGCCAAAAAAATAGTGTATAAAAACAAATAACTTCAGCCAAAAAAAATTCGTGGTTAGTTTCACTTTGCATCAAATTTGTACAAAATTCAAATAAATATAACAAACAGATAATACTGTTATTATGCATAATTTAAAAAAAGTGCGATGCCATAAATATATCTACGTGAGAGAATATTTAGGTAAAAATAGCATGGGTTAGCCAGTTCTTGGACTGATCATTCAAAAATAGACAGCATTTGCAAAGTCTTTGAAAAATAACCACTATTTTGCTGCAACACGGAAAGTTCCAGCATAATATACTGGAGATAGGTGCAGCTGTGTATGAACTTCCAGCATATTATGCTGGAATTCCAACACGCAGAAAGTTCCAGTATAATATACTGGAGTTCCAGACTTCCAGTATACTTATGCTGGAACTCCAGTATAATATACTAGAGTATTTTTCCGAATTTTAAACAGTATTTTCATTCAGATTTATCTTTATATCAAAAGTGACTAAATTTCGATTACTTTTGAAACTGTGGCTATATTTTTGAATGACCATTTGTAAATCTAGCTATTTTTGCATTTCTCCCAATATTTAGTGATATGACATATTTTTTGGAATAAATCAAGGTGTTTGAAAAATTAGAAACTCCTTTCACATCTATTTAGATTCTTGTCCTTTCTTATCCTAACTGATAAGATATTTGACCAAAAAAAAAAAAACTGATAAGATAAAAACAAGGTGTTTAAAAAGTTAAAAACTCCTTAGGATCGGTAACAAAATTTTAACCTAATCTCCGAGTCTATATATTTGTTTATCCATTCATTAATCAAACATATATCAAAAAGAAATATGGCCGGAGGTGGTGAATAATTTTTTTAACGAATAGTTTCAGATATTGTTCTTACTTGTAGGTACATTTTAAAAAGAAATATTTTACCTTAAGCAAAGAATGAAAACTTATATTTATATCGATACTGTTTTAAGAGAAAAAGGTTTAAAACAATGTATCTATTTGTACATCAAAGGAAGATGAGTAGGTGAGTTTTCACATTTAATAGTGATAAATTAACATATTTTTACTTTAATAAATAGAATTAAAAAATATAGCATATTCTTTGAGTTGTTGTGCAAGTGGATGTACATTCGAACTCGGCGATTATATAATGAAAAATAGATAATTACATTGTTCGATATTTGTATTTTATAGTATTTTTAAATTAAAGAATAGATAATTAAATTTGATACATTATTAGGTATATATTATTTTAGCATTATCCTACTCTTGTGAAATGGATGATTAAAGTGTCATATGGTCAAAGAATTGAAATAAAATTTGCGTACATTAGTAATTGGGTTGGATATTTTATGAAAACTAAAATCATTTTGACTGTTATCATTATAAATATGTCAAGAAACCTAACAATAAAGTAAAGTATAAATAATTAAAGATATTAGTGTTTGGACTAAAAATTACCTTGATTATACATATGTGGACCAACTGACCAAGTCGACATTAGAAAGATATGACACTCATTGTAAAAAATAACATATTGATATTTTGTGAAGATTCTTCCTTTATCACACCCATGCAAAGTTCACCATTTTCTTGTATCTTTATTTATTCATTTTCCCCCGATCCAAGGAGGATTCGAATATTCAAAGGCTTATCTATCCTTGTCAGAAGAATTATTGTGGAATATCATCTTTGTCGGGTGACATCCGTCTATTTATTTACATAAATATTATTTATTATTATTTATTGCTATCTTCTATATTCTTGGATCATTTATTACATCATTATCACTGTCATTCATTGCAATTCAATAGCACAAGTGAGATCTTACTATAAAATTATTTGGTCTATCTTTTGGTTATTAATATTGGCTAAGATTAACTCTACTCGCTACAAATTTGATTGTATAAACCTAAATCTAAATTTTGGGTCACATAGTTTGGTGCCGTCCCTGGGGATTTCTTAGCCAAGTTTTTAGTTTCCATTGGATCTACAACTCATGTGACCTACTAATCCTACAAACCACAAAGATTATCTTTTTTTCTCTATGAGTACAAAAAAAACTCTCCATGGAAGGTAACTAAGGAATCAAAACGAAGGCAATAGACAACATTCCCCCAACCTCATGAGTGCCATTGAAGAAGGATATGACATCCAAGATGAGGAGGTGACGTTCACAACCTCCCCCAAGCGAGAGAGGTCGCTTGCATATTTCTGCAGCATGAAAAAACCAACGGGAAAGGGGTCTCCACACCCACACGAGAAGGGGCGCCACCCGCTATGAAAAAGCTCCTCGAAGAATGGCTAACCAATGCTCTAGACAATGTGATTAGCAAACAAGCCCCATGCACGACCATAGAAACCACGAGTCCGTACAACACATCGCAGGAATGAACATGACGACCAACTGAACCCTCTAACTCCAGGTAACACTCACATGATTACTAACAGCGTAGGTGACACCATCCTAGCCACCATGCTGAAAAGAATGGAAGAAATAGAAAACGAGAACAAGGCACTCAAGGAACAAATGAGGGAGCACCAGGAACGAATCGATAAAATACCAGGCGCCCCCAAATTATTGCCAAAAAGAGACGTCGGTAGGTTTGTGGAACAACCGTACAGTGAAGAAGCGGCTCCACATGCTATACCAAAGATCTTCAAGATGCCCCCATATCTCAAAATCTACGATGGGACGACCGATCTTGAATATCATATGACTCACTACGTTACTACCGTGAAAGGCAACAACCTCACCAAAGAACATGTGTCATCTATCTTGCTGAATTTTTTTGGCGAAACTCTCACTGAAGGGGCGTTGACGTGGTATTCACAATTACCAGCTCATTCCATAGAGACATCCGAAGAGATTGCCTATAAGTTTGTAATGGCGCATGCCGGGGCCAAGAAAGCTGAAACAAGGGTAAACGACATCTTCGCCATTATATAATCCCTAGGAGAGGGACTGATAGACTTCCTCGCCCGATTTAACAAAGTGAGAATGACCTTCCCAAATGTCTCCGAAGGGATGCCCACGGAAGCATTGCAGAATGGGTTGAGCAGAGAATGGGTTCGAGGGCGTCCAGAAAGCTATTGACTCGATTAGTGAAGTTCCCCCTAGGCACTTGGCACAAAATCCATAATGCCTACTGTGTTGAGGTTAGAGAAGACGACAACAACCTCAATAGACCAACTCGACAACTTACCTCGGTACAATCCGGTCCAAAAAAGAATGCAGGGACAACACAAGGAGACACCATCCAGTATCACGGGCAGGCAGGTATGACACCAACCCTATATATGGACACCTGATCCCTCATTTCATTATTAAGAAGGCCCATCTAGGCCGAGATTAGGCACGTACAAGAATGATCGAGGTATGCCCTCTTACTATCTGCTCACAACTTTTATGTGTCACCTACAAAGGTAGTCTACGTTCTTGAGAAGCTCGGCACAAAGGTAAAATGGCCACCAAAGATGAGACCGACCGAAGCACCAGGAAATCTGATGCCCTCTGTGAGTTCCACTAAGAATGTGGACACAAAATAAAAGATTACATCGCTTTATGAATAGAAGTAGCAAATTTTCTGTAACAAGGGCATCTCAAGTAACTACTCAGCGACAAAGGCAAAAACACTTTAACGATAGGTCGAGAGTGCCCAGGCCCACCAAACGCTAGCTCGCACCATCAACATGATTATCGGTAGCAATGATGATGCCTCTATCAACGACATGAAATTTACCGCCACCCATAAGCTCAAAAGATCGATCACTCACGAAGGGTATGACAGACTCGATGAAAGTATCGATGAGTCAGATGCCGACGGTTTGACTTTCCCTCACAATGATGCACTTGTCATTACTTTACGGAAGTGGCGCATGCATCATCCCCGAGTCCTCGCACAGATGAGTATCAAAGATAAGATGGTGTTGCACTGCATCACAATAACCGATTTTAATAATGCAATTGAATGGACTTTAGAGATTACGCTCTCTGTCCTCACCGGTGGGGTGACTCCAGAGACAACATTCCACATCAAGGACCAGGACACTACATACAACACTATCATGGGACACCATGGATACACCATATGAGATTCGTCCCCTCCAGCTTATATCAAGTGATCAAATTCCCAACACCTTGGGGAATATTCAGCATAGGATGGGAACAACAAATGTCTTAGAAATGCTATCGTACTCAATAAAAGAAAGAAAAGGAAAAAAAGCATAACAATCAACAAGATCATGGTCGCCATGGGTTGAGGCCAAAGAAGTCATTATTGACCCAAAGATAGTCGAAGCCGCATGATGAACCATAGAAGACCTCGATCCTATCCATCTAGGCCGTAACGACTTCAGGAAAAAGGCCTATATCAGCTGTAAACTCCGAGACCCAGGTAAATTTAGTCAATTCTTAAAAACTAACACGGATTTGTTTGCCTTCATCCATTCAGATATGTCAGACATCCCCAATAAAATTACCACGCACAGTCTAAATGTCAACCCCTTCTACCCCCCAGTGAGGCAGGCCCGAGAAAGTTCAATCCCATAATCAATGAGGTCGTTCACAAAGAGGTAGAAAAGTTAGTATCCAACGGCTCTATCAGGAAGTCGAAGTACCCCAAATGGATTGATAATGGGGTAATGGTCAAAAAGAAAAATGGGAAATGGAGGATGCGTGTGGACTTCACCGACCTGAACAAAATATGTCCAAAGGATTCATTTCCAGTGTTACACATTCATCGACGCAACAACATGACCCAAGCTGTTAAGTTTTTTGGACGCCTACTGAAGCTACAACCAAATATTCATGGAGAATATAGACCAAGAGAAGACTACGTTCATCGCCCATATGGGAATTATTATAGGGTCATGCCGTTTGGGTTGAAGAACTCTGGGGCTACCTATCAAAGGTTAAACATGAAGATGTTCAAATATCAGCTCGACAAAATCATGGAGGTATACATCGATGACATATTGGTAAAATCCGTAAAAATAGAGGACCACATCGACCACCTAAGAGTAACGTTCGTCATATTGAGAAAGTACAGAATGAAACGAAACCCCGAGAAATTTACGTTTGGCGTAGCCACCCGATCTACTTGTCGATGCCGAGATGAGGTACCCTCACCTCGAAAAACTAGCCCTGGCCTTGGTCATAGCTTTATGAAAGCTTGGACTATACTTTTAGTGCCACCCGATCTCTAGCGTCACTGCGTTTCCTTTAAGAAGCATATTACACAAGCCCGAGATGTCTGGGAGGTTGGCCAAGTTGGCAATTGAATTAAGTGAGCACGACATCACTTCTCAGCCCCGCACAACGATAAAGTCACAAGTACTTTCCTTCAAACATAGGACCTTTGGATCCTACGCACAGATGGTGCGTCTAAAGCTTGCGGGTCCGGAATGGGACTTGTGCTCGAGGTACCTGTAAGCACGTGATTTTTGCTTCACGGAAATTACTTCAAAAAGAAATCGAAAAGATATAAAACAGGTTACCTTCGGGTACAATTTTGAGGATTTATGTGACATTTTGATAATTGTTCGGTCCGTAAATGCTCGCCTCACTATAGTTAGAAAAGAGAAAAAAATACAGGCTGCATGCATTTAGGAATAATTGGTACATTTAGGAATTAGTTAATTATAATTTGGTTGTCTAAAAGCGAAAATCACAAAGTACGCATTTTTGTTGTCATCATAATTTTAGTAAAATGTTTTAATTTGTGTGATATTTGTTGTTAGGTATTAATTAATATTTATGTGTTTAATTTTTGTTTTAGGAATTTTTGTCTAAATTATAAGAGGAAAATATCAGATTTGGGCCAAATTTTTTTAACTAAAATCAGGCCCAAACCAATTAAAATTGACCCAGTCCAAACCAAGGCTTCTGGAGACGCCCAAACGACGCCGCATAGGGCGTTTGATCTGAGCCGTCCAATCAGTCCAATCCAACGGCCCTAGACCCCTTTCCGCAACCCGTTTCCAAACCCGACCCATTTAACCCCGGACCAGCCCGACCTCCTTTAGATGGAACGACACCGTTCCCTTTAAGTGAAAGGATCTTGGCCCTCGATTTCACTTGATCTGACGGCCCTGATCTATTTTCCCCTGCCGTATATAAACCCTCCATCATACCCCATGCCCCCTATCCAAGCCCCCACCCTGTTCCTCCGTCTCTCTCAGAACGGAACCTCAAAATACCCCCAAACCCTAGCAGCCGCCATAGCTTCCCTTTCACCTAAACCTGGCGGCAACAACGCCAATGACCACCAGACTAACACCCTTAAGAGACAAGACCACCCTCAACCCTGATCTGGTAATGGTTTGGCTCGAATCTTCCTGGAACGTCTCGAATAATCGTTCGAAGGTTCGAGCCGAAACCCTAAGTCACCGGATGAGTCCCAAATTCACCCTAGTCACTCCCCTGACATCCCTCATACCCTAATCAGCTTTGGTTCCGGTCAAATATAAGCAAAACTCTTCGAACCCCAAAATCTGAGTTCAAGAACCCCAAAAACCAAACCTGGATCGTGTTGAGGTAAGTTTCCGGTGTAATCTTCTTTTCTTGCCTTCTGTGTTGTGCATATGTTCGTAGATTTGTTCTGAATTTTTGATTATTTTTCTATCAATTCCCCCCCATCTTCAAAGACCCTTTTGTTTGGTCGATTTCTATTCTTAAGTTAAATGAGTGTTATAAGATGTCTATTCGCTTCAATTGATGTTGTCGACTAGTTAGGTTTCATAAACTCTATGATAAATGCCCCGAATTTTGAAATAAATTGGTGCCCTGTTTAGTCTATGTTGTTTGTCGATTAATTGTTACGTATAATAGTTCGTATAGTCGATTTGAGTGACGTCGTCAAATAATTAGGTTCCATTGTTGTCCGAAAAATGTCTGAATCACTCAGTTGTCCTGTTTTTGAGTTTAGTTGATTAGCGACTAATTAGTATACGCTATAACTCGCAAATTCGACTCGACACATGTTGTTGTTTGTTTCGCAGTATTAACAAACAAACGACCTAACTCTTACTGGCTGATTTTGTTTGAATGGTTGTGTTGGGCTGATTATAGGTCTGTTTGTTAGTTGTGGAGGGTTCGAACTGGTTCTCAAAGGGTCATAACTGGCAGATTCAATAGAATGAAAGGGTGGGGCAAAGCAACAATGATCAAGGGTCTGTTGGGTAGCTTGGGTTGGGGAAAGACTAATTAAGTGTTCAGGATTAAGGGGGCTATCAATTGTTTAATCAAAATACTATTAATCTAGTATTAGTGGGGACAAAACATAAGAGCATGGGAGTTTAAAATGAATACTTAAATGAACCCATGACTCTTGATTAAAGCAATAGGCCAGGCATGGGAAACCAAATAACTTGCATCAAGAAGATGCTTAGGCATGGGAAATGAAGGGTATGGGCAGACCTGGGGGCTATGAAATTCTAGGAAGACTTTAAGGGTTCTCTTTCAGATTATAAATAGAGCTATTTTTAGCTAAGAGGGGGGGGGGGCTGGACATTTTTTAGTCTTCAGAGGAAAAACAGAAAGAAAATTCAGAACACTGTAACTAAACACTGTCTGAAAACTGCATAAGAAATTAAGTTGGTCAGGCTGTCTTGGCCAAGTCAGTTACTCTAATTGAGTTGTTACCATTCCATTAGGATATTCTGATTTTCTTTGCGGGATTACTACTATTCTGGACTTCTATATGCTGCTAGCTGGTTCTGGTTTTAGTGCCATTTGAGGTTGTTGTTGGTTATTTGCCGAGTTTTTGTGACTATTGAACTGTTGTTGCTATTGCATTGAATATTCTAGTTTTCTCGGCTGTTTTACTACTCTGTTTCTGGGATTGCTTGTTTGGTGCTCGACCACCTGTGGGTTTCATCATTGTTGAAACTGCTGTTGGTTGTTTGTGGACTATTGGTGACATTGTTGCTGATTGTTGTTGCTGTGTTGTTGCTGTCTGGTTGCCTGCTGTTGATACTTTTCTTCTTCTCCTTCTTATTGTCCAAACATCCAGGTACACATTCTAAATTCACTGACGTAATGATGAGTTTGGAGCTGAATAAGAGCATAAGAAGTATTGTAGTCCAAACATTAGCATAGTTACCGTTATTCTGCTGTTTGTAATTTAGAATATTTGTGTGTTTAACATGTAAAGTTTGGTTTTCAAACTATGTAATGAAACAGTTTTCAGCCCATAAGAAGTTTGGTCTGGTAATCTATCGTTGTATGTTAATCAGAAAGAAGCTAGTTGGATAGTAATGATACTCGGCCAACAATGGTTTCACATAGGGTCTGTTGAAACGAATGCAGTAATCACATTGGTTTCACCTTAATTCATCAATAGGTAATGTATATTTCGAAGGCATACTAGGCAATCTGGGTTATAGCAAAAAGAAAAAATCGTGTAGTTAAACATATAACAATATCACACTAAGTTAGATAGGTTCGGTTTCAGTTGTTTCGTTCTTTTTAGTGTCAAGTATGTAAGGAATCATTAACTGAACCTCATATGTATGCCCGTCAATAAATAAGGTCGCATACGTCTAATTTCTTCATCCAAAAACAAAATAATCTGCTTCGATATTATTGTGCGTCAATCTCATGTTTCAGTTTTGTTAAATAATAGAATATAGAACGAAAGCAATCCCTCTTTGTACAAACTCTGCTGCAATTTCTCATTTGTGTCAGCCGTAAACTAATAACTAATAAGTTACACCTTTTCAGCATGTAATTAATCGAGGTATTTTCTTTTGTTTTTAGAGACAAACTTAATAGAAAAAATGTAGTTGCTGTAGGTTTATTCTCAAAAATAAAAATGAGATGAGCCTCACCGAAAAATACAAAAATCGCGGGGCCCTCAGTAATAAAATTGCTTAGACTTCGGGATGAACCGTTTAGCAAAATTCCACGGCCTTCCCAAAATAATGATACGCTAGTCACTTTAGGCGCGTATTTAATAATGTTATCTCCTTAAACTCGGGTGCACATTTATGTGACCCAAATCCAAATCTCAACGGAATCGAAATGTGTCTCTAATCACGGGTACATTGATTGTGACATGGTCTGAGATGCATTTCCATGACGTTGCAAATTCTTTTTTTAAAATAATGAATGAGACGAGCCTCGACAAACAAAAAATGCACAAACTGTGGGGCCCTCTAAATGTATATATCAAAATACGTAGAATTCGGGACAGGCCGTTTTAGCGAATTTTACGGCCTTCCCCAAAATAACAATACGCTAGTTGCTTTAGGCGCGCCTTTAATAATTTATTTTCCTTAACTCGGGTGCACATTTATGTGACCCAAATCCAAATCTCAACCGAGTCGAGATATGTCAACGACCACGGGTGCATTGATGTAATGTGGTTCGAGATATGTTTTCACGACGTTGCAATTCTCGTAAAATATAATAATAAAAGCGGTCAAGAGTTAAAATTTGCACATAAGTTCATATTTGTATAAAATCAGATAATCAAGCCGAATATGACAGTTGAGCGACCGTGCTAGAACCACGGAACTTCGGGAATGCCTAACACCTTCTCCCGGGTTAACAGAATTCCTTATCCGGATTTCTGGTGCGCAGACTGTAATATGGAGTCATTCTTTTCCTCGATTCGGGATTAAATTGGTGACTTGGGACACCCTAAATCTCCCAAGTGGCGACTCTGAAATAAATAACAAATCCCGTTTCGATTGTCCTTTAATTGGAAAAAACTCCCTTGTACCCTCGCGAGTATGGAAAAAGGAGGTGTGACAGCTCTGGCGACTCCACTGGGGACTTGACCCAGAACCACTGGTTCAGGGTTAGAAATTCGAGCTTAGAATAATTGTTATTATTTGGCTTTTATTATCTGATTTTATTATATGTTCTAGCCTAAATGTGCAAAATGTTGCTCTTACCGCTTTGATATTATTTGAACTGTATATAAACTGTGCCGAAACCTTTCTCTTCTTACCTCCGGAGATGTGCTTACTGGTTGAGACTCCCTATTCTGTTAGTGTCATACCTTAAAATAAAAGAGGCTCGGAAAGTTTCTAAGCCGGTTGGCCTTTTGGTTCCCGGAAAGGAGCTCCTTCCTCAGCTCGAGTTGTCCGCTCGGGTACACTGTCTAGAACAAAGACCCAGGTTTTGAACATAGAATAACGTAACCTCATGCCGGATCCCTAGTAGGAACGCTTATTTGCATCATGTTGCATTTGACTTAGGGGACTCAACACAGGGGTTGAGTTCGTCTAGGACTAGCAACCTGAAATGGAAAAGACCATCCTGCTGCATCCTGTATGTTGTACGTTTTTGTCTGGTTTTAGACTTGCATGCTGACCGGTTTGTGGAATCAAGAATTTTTGAAAATAAAAAGGGGGAAAAATAGCAGTGTAGGGAGATAACTACTTCTAAATAAAACCAATGTCCGAGTAGTATCCACACTCTGCCGAAATCTGGGAAAAAAACGAATCTGTTGTAGTCTCTTTTTTTAGTTGGTATTGGGCGAACTACGCCGGTTTGATTCTCATAGGGTGTGAGATACGTAGGCAACCCCCGTCGGGTCCAACCTCCCATTTTTGAAAATTGATAAAGTAGCAAAAACACCAAAGTATATTTTTCTGTCATAGGGTCGGGTGACGCCGCTTATATCAAAAATAGCCAAATGTTCCCAAAAGGAACTCCGGAAGGCTGCCTTTGTGCTGAGAGGTCGTGTTCAGAAATCCTTTTGAGAAAAGTGATCATGTTTTTTTTTGTTTTTATCAAATAAGTTTCGTTTGTTAAAATCTTATTAATAAATGTGCAAAATGAGCACGACTCCAAACGAACCCTTTTAATCATGAATAAAATTCCCCTCAAATTACGGCTCTGGTGGAATGATTTAGGCAAAGAAGGGCATGACGAAATCAAGAAACATCTGAAAGGCCTCACGAGTTTGTTGGATATCAGGCCGCGGGGAGATATCATAAGGGCACTAGTCCCTCACTGGAATCCTGCACACAATGTCTTCCACTTCTCGGACTTTGAACTTACCCCAACTTTAGAGGAAATAGCAGGGTATATCGGCAGTGCTGAGGCTCCATTGAGGCATAAATACCTGGTTGCTCCAAGAGCCGTGGCAGTACACCGGTTTCTGGACTCATTAAAGATAGTCAGAACAATTCATAACCCTGACTTGGCAAACGGTTTTTGCACTATGAGTTTCATATACCAAAGATATGGTCACATAGGAGGATTCGACAAGCCAGAAAACCAGTTGTGCAGCAAAAGTAACCGTCGAAAGTGGGATGAACATAGACGGGTTGCTTTCATGATAACTTTCTTAGGGCTCTTAGTATTCCCAAGAAAAGACGGGAATATCGACATAAAGATAGCAGGGGTCGTCAGTACTTTGCTCACACAGAAAGATAGCACGCTGGCGCCCATGATTGTATCTGATATGTTCCGGGCTCTCACGTCCTGCAAGGCCGGAGGAAACTTTTTCGAAGGTTGCAACTTGTTGTTGCAAATGTGGATGACTGAGCACCTATGTCACCGAGCCCAGTTTCTGAGCCATGGATCCGTTGAAAAGACATGCATAGAGGAGTTCTATACCAGAGTTAATGAGGCCTACCTACCTGAAGGAGTCTCGTCATGGACCTCATATTTTTGTGCCCTCAACGCCAGTCAAATACAGTGGACGCTGGGATGGTTACCGATTGATGAAGTCATATACATGCCAGCAGCCATGCCCCATTTTCTCTTAATGGGACTTAAGAACATTCAACCATATGCGCTGCATCGGGTTTTAAGGCAACTTGGGAGGTGTCAAATAGTGCCGAAAGACGAGGATCTAAGCACCCAGGTGATTGAGATCAGTCCCGATGGCCAGTTTCCTGAAGCAAGGGTTCGCCAAATTTGGAGCCAATGTCAATACTTAGAGGCAAATACTTGTGTATTGAATCGGGCAAAAGGGGAAGTTTCGCCCGGGTATCAGGCTTGGTACAAAGGGGAAACGTCATCTGGAAGGCCGGCTAAAAGACCTCACCTGCAAGAATTTTCCAGGTCCTCACAAGAGCAGTGGGGCTGGTTGTCCAAAGAGCGGGAATACCTTGCCGAAACAGGCAAACTGAAACAACAAATTCAGGATATGAAGTTTGAAAGCCAATTACAATTCGCTGCCCACAAGGGAGAAAAGAACAGATTAATCAGAGAAGGCGAGATCCTCAAAACTCAGATCCGGAAGATGAAAAGAGAGGTCGACAACCAACTGAGAAGCCGGGCAGATAAAAGGTTGATAGCAGGGTTAAGAAATCAGGTTGCGGAATGCCAGGAAGATTTGGAAAGATCCAAGGCTAGCACAACAAGATTACGGACCTAGTGGGCAAAAGGTACAATGGCCCGGAGGCAGCGCCTGCAACAAGTCATAAGGGATTATGAACTGAGCATCGGGACATTAAGGGAAACGAACTCCACTCTTCAAGAGCGGATCTTCAAGCAAACACGAGATTCCCAAGCCGACAGAAGGCGCTGTTACGATGCAATGACCAGAATGGAAAGGCAAATGGAGATGTTCCAGGATCAACTTGCCAACAATGCGCAAACACTAGGATTAAAGAGCCGACAAATAAGGCAGTTGTTCGTTGAAAGGGACAACACTCGAGGAAGGATCGACGGGATTGGGCACTACATCTACATGAGATGCCTAGCATGCGAGCAAATGCCTCGGAAAACCCTCCTTGTTTCGATCATGGGTTTCATCCACCTGATCATGAATGAATTGAAAAGCTTGCAGAGAGACCTTACACCTAGAGCTGCGAAAAGGCCGAATGATGCCTCGTGGGCCCCTAAGTTGGAAAATTAATCTTTGGGCGAGTCCTGTTCATTTGGCTTTGTGCTTTCCCATATGTTGTTTTCTTTTCTTTTAGCCAAATCAAGTTAAAAACTGTGGAGTCTGTACTGTTGCTATTCTTTGTTTGAAGTAATTTGTAATAGCAAATTTTGATGATGAATTCAATGATTCCAAAAAGAATTTTGTGTGTCTTTACTTTATGGCAGAACTACGCCGGTCTGATTCGCGCGGGGACGTGATACGTAGGCAATCCACATAAGATTCGACCGCCTTTAATAAAGAAAGAAAAAAAGAAAAAAAGAGAGAAAAGAAAATACAAAAAAATAAAATAAAATACAGGGTTTTCCAAAGTGCTTTAAAAGGACAAATGAGCAAGCCGGGATGACGCATGTGGTTTGAAGCAAAGCATGTTAGAAGCGGTTAACTGCCTAGGAGCATTGCATCCTCAGTGTGTGTTATCAAATCTGTTAAACTCTAACGCTAACAAGTTTGTTGTTTTCCAAAACATCCAGACAGTTAGTTGTTAAAGAATTCTGGCAACACACCCTTACCAAACCAGATCCAAAGGACCGGTAGCAACAAGCATGACTACTTCAGAGAATAGTACCGAGGAAGAAAGGCCGATGAGCCAGTTGTTAAAAGAAGCGATGGAAAAGATTGAAAGGATGAGACTAGAGATGAATGCAATGCAGCTAGCTCTAGACAAAGCACAAAAGAGCCCTGAGCCACTGGGGCACATGCTGGAATACCCTCACTCCGGCCCTTCAACAAGCCTCCCGAATCCCCGTTATCATCAGGAGAGAAGCCCCCATGATTCCCAAGCTCCACCACCCTATCAATCTCTCCCAACACCAAATGTTCCCACTTTTGTGGGACCCACATCAGCCACCCTGCAAAGAACGACCAACGAGCCATTATTTCAGGCTCACGATACGCAATACTATCCCCCTGAGCCCACATTCCATGCCCCCGATCCACATGCCTACAATCTGCACTTGGAGGTACCGGCAGAGATTGAAAAGCCGGTTAAAGTCCCAGAACACAATGAGGTATTGAGGAAGTTCAAAAGACTGGAGCAGTCCTTCAGGAACCTGCACGGATTGGGAAACCAAGTCAGCGTGGCCTACAAGGATCTATGCCCTTTCCCGGATGTCCAGCTCCCGGCTTGCTTCAAGATGCCTAAGTTTTATTTATATGAATGGCACGGTGATCCCATGGCGCATTTGCGGGGATTCTGTAGCAAAATGAGGGGGACAGGCGGCAAAGATGAGCTGCTGATAGCTTATTTCGGCCAAAGTCTGAGCGGATCGGCACTAGAATGGTATACCAGGTAGGATTCCAGCAGATGGTACACCTGGGATGATCTAGCGCAGGCTTTCGCAGGTCATTTTCAATACAATATCGAGATAGTCCCTGACCGTCTCACATTGTTGAGGACCGGAAAGAAGCCCGGGGAAAGTTTTCGCGAGTTCGGGTTCCGCTGGAGAGAGCAAGCAACCAGAGTCGATCCTCCCATGAGAGAGGGAGAGATGGTGGACTACTTCTTGCAAACATTGGATCCAACCTACTTTGGTCACTTGGTGACGATGGTTGGAAAATCCTTCAACGAGGTAGTGAAGATAGGGGTCATGATAGAAGAGGGTCTGAGGTCTGACAAAATCCTGAATTACTCGGCACTCAAGGCCACGACCCAGGCTATTCAGAGCGGCACGGGAGGTGCGCTGGGAAGAAGGAAGAAAGAAGAAATTGCCACGATTGAGGCAAGCAGTTGGGCCAGGTCTGGCAAAACACACTACAACCGACCCAGACCTCACAGGCCAAACTACCCATACAGCCCACCACATCATTACTATCCACCCCAAGAACCACATTTCACCGTCCATCAAGCCCAGACATACACCCAACCTCCGGTTCGCCCACAATGGCGTGCGCCAGCTCCCCACAATACATACCCAGCTCCACATAATACCTACCCACCACCACAAAATACCTACCCTCCACCCAGAGCATACAGGAACCCTCCAGGGATGGGTTTTCGAGGAAGTCAAGCTGCTAAGAATAATAGGCTGCAGAAACATAGAGCCTTTACTGAGTTGGGAGAGACTTATACCGCCGTATTCCACAAATTGAGACGGTTGGGTTTGGTGAGTCCTATCGAACCTAGAGAGCAAAACCCCCCACCCCAAAATGTGAACAGGTCAATAAGCTGTGAGTACTGCTCGGAATGCTGGGACATGATACTGAAAAATGTTGGAGGCTGAAGCAGGCGATACAAGATCTCATTGATGATAACAAAATCGAGGTCCAAACGCCGGAGGCTCCTAACATCAACTAGAACCCACTGCCAGCGCACCACGAGACTCACATGATCGAGTTGGTGTATGAGGGAGGAGAGTTGAGAAAGCCCTCACAGACAGTGATGATGATCCAGGCCGCTCCGAAAGAAGGATCGACCAGTGGAGGAACGGGGGTACCGTCGCAGGGAGAAGGCGTCAAGCCAGTAGTGATATTGGGAAAGAGCCCGTCCGTCGTAACAAGCAAACCCGAGCCAAACAAGTTGGTAATATCAGGGAATCCACCCACACCTGCAGTTGTGTTGAAAGGGGTATACAGGGAACTGGTCACCATAAAGCCTGTAGTCCAGCTGCCGATGATTGATAGTAAGGCCGTGCCTTGGAAATACGAGAAGGCAGTGGTGATGTACAAAGGAAAACAAGTGGAGGAAGTTAGTTGTGAAGCGCAAGGGCTGACTCAATCCGGACGGTGTTTTTCTCCGGTGGAGCTGAGAAGAACCAACCCAGCTGCAACCAAGAAACCTGTGTCCGAAGAAGAGGCTGATGAGTTCTTGAGGAAGATGAAAGTACAGGACTACTCCGTGGTCGAACAACTGAGAAAAACACCAGCCCAGATCTCGCTGCTGTCATTACTAATCCATTCTGAGGAACATCGTCGGGCCCTGATGAAGATATTGAACGAAGCTCATGTGCCCAACGAGATTTCTGTAAACCACCTGGAAACCATTGCCAACAAAATTTTCAAGGTGAACAGGGTAACATTCTCAGATGATGATCTGCCAGTGGAAGGTACGGAGCATAATAAAGCTCTATACCTAACTGTCAAATGTGAAAACTCGGTAGTTACTCAGGTATTGGTGGATAACGGTTCAAGTGCCAATATTTGTCCATTATCCACCCTGAACCAGTTAAAAATCGACCACGGAAGAATCCACAAGAATAACATCTGCGTCCGAGGATTTGACGGAAATGGAACAGCCACTGTGGGGGATGTTGTACTTGAATTGATCATCGGCCCGGTCAAGTTTACCATGGAGTTCCAGGTATTAGATGCCACAGTATCTTATAACCTTCTGTTAGGACGACCGTGGATTCATGCAGCCAAAGCAGTGCCCTCCACCCTACATCAGATAGTCAAGTTCGAGTGGGATAGGAAGGAGGTCGTACTGCATGACGAGGACACGACATGCACCATGGGTGGCGCTATTGTGCCCTTCATAGAGACCGATGATGACAAAGGTCCTGGGGTCTACCAGATTTTCGATACGATATCGGCAAACAAGATTTCTGAGGGTGAGATCCTCCCGCACCCTAGGGTAGCCTCCGCAACAGTCATGATGGTCTCGGAAATGCTGGGCAATGGGTTTGTGCCGGGAAAAGGCTTGGGGGTTGAGCTTCAGGGGATTGTCCAACCTGTCTCCCTGCCTAAAAATTTGGAAACTTTTGGGTTGGGGTTCAAACCAACTGCGGCAGATGTGAAGCGAGCGCGAAAAATGAAGAAGAAAGTTTGGTTTCTGCCCAAGCCGGTGCCACGTCTCTCAAGGTCTTTTGTCAGAGCAAGTGCCAAGGGGCCACTGGTCCCAAAGATTCTCGGACCATTGATCGGGATGGACGGGGACCTAAATCAGAGTTTCGAGAGGCTATTCGCTGATATTAGTATGGTAGAAGCTGGAGAAAGTTCCAGCAGAGCGGAGATACAGTTTGTGGGGCCTGAGGCCAAAACCAACAATTGGACGGTTACTCCTCTTCCTGTCCGGGGGGAGCCTTGGTAGTAGGCTTTGATTTATGCTTTTTCTTGTTTGGATTATTCCAGGGTGTAATCCAAATTTTACTTTTGTTTTGTAAAAGTGTGAACCCTTTTATCCCGCAAGTTTAATAAAGTTCTCTTCTTTTGTCTCATTTTGACTTTGTTTTGTTCTTTTTCTTTCTGAACAGTTCTCTTTTTACTAGTTCTAATGACATGGCATGCACAACGAATCTTCGACCTAGTCTAAAAAATCAATCTGAGTCCGACTTAATGATACAAGAGGTCGTTTGCGACGATGAATCTGAATATGACGAAGATAAAGCCTTCGAAGAGATAAACCGAGAACTGTGCCAATTTGAAGAGAAACCCAAGCCTAACCTAAATGACACTGAGGCTGTGAATCTAGGAGACGCTGATAACGTCCGAGAAACCAAAATCAGCATCCATATTGAGCCGAATGTCAGGGAAGAATTGATCAAAACCCTCGTGGAATTCAAAGATGTTTTTGCATGGTCATATGATGATATGCCGGGATTAAGCACCAATTTAGTGGTTCACAAATTGCCCACTGACCCGGCATACCCTCTGGTCAAGCAAAAGCTAAGGAAATTTAAAACAGAAATGAGTGTAAAGATCAAAGAAGAGGTGATTAAGCAGCTGCAGGCGAAGGTCATTCGGGTCACTCGATATCCCGAGTGGTTGGCCAATGTGGTACCAGTTCCAAAGAAGGATGGGAAAATCAGGGTGTGCGTCGACTACCGCAATCTCAACAAAGCAAGTCCCAAGGACAATTTTCCATTTCCCAACATCCATATCCTGATCGATAATTGCGCTGGGCGCGAGATCGGATCCTTTGTGGATTGCTATGCGGGATATCATCAGATCCTAATGGACGAGGAGGATGCGGAAAAGACAGCTTTTATTACGCCATGGGGAACTTACTGCTATCGGGTAATGCCGTTCGGATTGAAGAATGCTGGGGCAACGTACATGCGAGCAATGACTACTGTGTTTCACGACATGATACACAAAGAAATTGAGGTGTACGTAGATGATGTGATCATAAAAACTTGGCGTCAGGAAGACCATATGGCGGACCTAAGGAGATTTTTCCAAAGACTCCGACGGTATGATATCAAGCTCAACCCGGCCAAATGCGCATTCGGGGTTCCATCAGGAAAGCTGTTAGGATTCATCGTCAGTCGACGGGGTATTGAGTTAGAACCATCCAAGATCAAATCCATCCGAGATTTGCCACCACCAAAGAGCAAAATAGAGGTAATGAGTCTGTTGGGGAGACTCAATTACATCAGCAGGTTCATTGCTCAACTCACGGCGACTTGTGAACCCATATTTCGGCTGTTGAAAAAAGATGTTGCGGTAAGTTGGACGGCAGAGTGTCAAGAGGCTTTCGACCAAATAAAAGGGTATCTGTCCAATCCACCCGTGTTGGTTCCACCTAAGCCAGGGAAGCCCTTAATTCTTTATCTGACGGTCCTGGAAAATTCAGTTGGCTGTGTACTGGGGCAGCATGATGTCACAGGAAGGAAGGAGCAGTCCATTTATTATCTTAGCAAGAAGTTCACCGTGTATGAGGTCAAGTACACTCAACTCGAGAAGACATGTTGCGCCCTAACTTGGGTGGCTCAAAAGTTGAAACACTACATGTCCTCGTATACTACTTATCTCATATCTCGTTTGGACCCATTGAAGTAAATCTTTCAGAAACCTATGCCCACAGGGAGGTTGGCAAAATGGCAAATTCTGCTCACAGAGTTTGATATCGTCTATGTGACGAGGACATCCATGAAAGCCCAAGCGCTGGCCGACCATTTGGCAGAGAATCCCGTTGATGAAAAATACGAGCCTTTAAGAACGTATTTTCCCGACGAAGAAGTGATGCATACGAGTGAGTTGGAATTACCCGAGGAACCGGGTTGGAAGCTTTTCTTCGATGGAGCCGCGAACGCGAAAGGGGTCAGAATAGGAGCAGTGCTCATTTCTGAAACAGGACGCCACTATCCTGTTACAGCTCAACTACCCTTCTATTGCACCAATAATATGGCAGAGTATGAAGCTTGCATTTTGGGTATGCGTTTAGCTGCGGACATGGATGTCCAAGACGTTTTGGTCTTGGGAGACTCGGACCTCTTGGTACATCAGATTCAGGGTGAATGGGAAACACGAGATTTGAAACTCATACCATATCGACAATGTTTGCACGATCTGAGGAAGCGATTTCGATCAGTGAAATTCAAACATATCCCGAGAGTCCATAACGAGGTTGCAGATGCATTAGCCACCTTAGCATCAATGTTACACCATCCTGACAAAATGTATGTTGACCCTTTGCACATCCAAGTTCGTGATCAGCACGTTTATTGCAACACGGTAGAAGAGGAAGTAGATGGCAAGCCTTGGTTTCATGATATAAAGGAGTACCTCAAAATGGGGATATATCCAGAACAGGCCACTGGAGACCAGAAAAGAGCCCTTCGGCATTTGTCGAATGGTTTCTTCCTCAGCGGTGGAGTGTTGTACAGAAGAACCCCGTACTTGGGATTGTTAAGATGTGTAGACGCCGGTCAAGCCACGACGGTTATGGCAGAGGTACATGCTGGAGTTTGTGGGCCACATATGAGCGGATATGTATTGGCAAGGAAGATCCTTCGAGCAGGGTATTATTGGCTCACCATGGAGCATGACTGTATCACTTTCGTGAGGAAATGCCATCAGTGTCAGATACATGGAGATCTGATTCATTCTCCGCCAACAGAGTTACATACGATGTCAGCACCCTGGCCGTTTGTTGCATGGGGCATGGATGTCATTGGGCCTATCGAGCCGGCAGCATCCAACGGCCATAGGTTCATTCTGGTGACCATTGACTACTTCACCAAATGGGTCGAGGCTAAAACCTTCAAATCGGTGACTAAAAAGTCAGTGGTGGATTTTGTTCACTCCCATATCATCTGCAGATTTGGGATCACAAAAGTGATCATTACAGACAATGGTGCAAATCTTAACATCAGCCTGATGAGAGAGGTATGCCAACAATTCAAGATTACACACCGCAACTCCACCCCATATCGTCCCAAGGCGAATGGAGTGGTCGAAGCAGCCAATAAGAACATCAAGAAGATACTGCGGAAGATGGTGGAAGGATCTAGACAATGGCATGAAAGATTACCCTTTGCTTTGTTGGGTTATCGCACTACCGTCCGGACTTCCATAGGTACAACTCCTTATTTGTTGGTATACGGAACTGAGGCCGTAATACCAGCGAAGGTCGAAATTCCGTCCCTCCGAATTGTCGCTGAAGCCGAAATTGATGATGATGAATGGGTCAAAGCTCGACTGGAACAGTTGAGCTTGATAGACGAGAAAAGATTGGCACCAGTGTGCCATGGTCAGCTGTATCAGAAGAGAATGGCAAGGGCATATAATAAGAAGGTACGCCCCAGGAAGTTTGAAGTAGGGCAGCAAGTATTGAAGCGGATCCTCTCGCATCAGGTCGAGGCAAAAGGCAAGTTCGCCCCAAATTGGCAAGGGCCTTATATCGTGACCAGAGTATTGTCCAACGGTGCTTTGTGTTTGACAGATATCGAGGGAAGATGTGTCGACATGGCTATCAATTCTGATGCAGTCAAAAGATATTATGCGTAATTTCTTTGATTATGTTAGTTATTGGTTCGTTTGTTTGTATTTGGTGCTTATTGGATAATGAAATGACAGAGGCAATTCTTTCTTCTATCCAAACACTTTTGACCCTTGTTTCCCCCTTTTGAGCCTTAAGTTATTCTTTCATACCCCTCTTTTGGAATCACTAATGGAAAAGATATGAAAAAAAAAGAAAAAAAGAGAAAGAAAAAGAAAAATCTTTAAAAGAAAATGAAAAAAAAGAGAAAAAGAAGATAAAAATCACAAGAAAACCGCTAGGAACTACGTTTGACCTGATTCCTCAAAGAGGATACGTAGGCGCCTTACGGCTCGGTCATAGTGTGCATAGTGTGCGTAACGCACATAGCTCAACATAGTGTAAAAAAATAAAATCCCCCAAGCAAGAAAACTGGGGCAGAGGTTATGTATTAAAAGTTTCAACAAAGGTTTGATTCCAAGAGTTGTAGTGGCTCACCCGTCAAAGTTATTTCGAATTTTTGATAGCCTTTCTTTTAACCCCACACCAAAACCAATATCGATGCCCAAAAAAGACCTCCCGATCAACCTCCGAGAGGTGCCAAGTCCGACAAATGAAGCCGAGAATAATACGCTAATCCCCAGCAAAGAAGAGGATCATAAAACTGGAAATGAATTGATAGTCAAAAGGAATCTCCAGAAGAGAGGGTCATATCGACAGCACCCCAATTCCCGCTAAAGAAATAAAATGAGAGAGTCTTATAGGTGAAAACCTTTGCAGGCACCATAAGGCGACGAAAGATGAGAGATATAAAATGAGAGAGTCTTATCGGTGAAAACCTTCACAGGCACCATAAGGCGCCGGGAGCTGAGAGAAAAGAGAGAGTCTCATTAGTGAAAACCTCTCGAAGGGCACTATGAGGCGACATGCCAGATTGACAAAAGGGTCCTTGTTCGCGAAGAAATGGACACCCATTTATCCCCAACAAGTAAGGCCATTAGGCAGGTTGATTGATACAAATAGACTGGGTCGAGAATCTATGGTGCACGTCATGATCGTAAGAACCAGTCATGTCATCCAGATAAGCTTTTCTCTTTTCCTTTTTTTTTCCCACAAGTATTGGTTCAGAAAGATTTTTTTTCCTTTTCTATATTTTTCATTCTTCTTTCTAAAAATTCGTTTTGAAAAGGATTTTTTCAAGTTTACTACCAGAGGCCGAAGGGGTACAAAAGCAAAGGGGATAGGCCAAAAGCCGAGGCAATGAGACAAAAGGCGTCGGTTGCAAAACCAAAGGAAGAATTGTGTAGAAAGTTAAGGGTGACGTAAAGAGAGAGGAAAATAACGGGTGAAGGACTCATGGACCAAGTTCCGAGAAGGTTTCCCCGCAGAATGTCGATAAATCACGGACCCAAGTCCGAAATAGTCAGACGCCACAAGAAAGGGAAATTAATCTGATGCAAGATAACCCTAACAGTCCTAACGGTTATCCCCAGGTGATGCAATGCTGTGCCTTGCAGTTCTGGGAGGAAGTAAACTCCTAAAGAGAGTGGTTTCGGTATTAAAGCGGACTCCCACAACGTGTCCTGTAAAGAGAAAGCCGAAAAGGGGATAAATGGAAAACCATCCCCAGCAGGCAGGACACCCCCAGCAAGCAACTTTATCCGCCCACCATTTGTGGGAGCACAGAGCAAGGAAAAGAAAAGGGAAAAATCATCCCCCAGCGGGAAGGACACCGCCGCCCACCATGATTGAAACTAACTAAATCCTTTTGTCTGCTGAAGGAAAATAAAGGTTGATGATGGCAGCAGGACGCGATGCCAGAAAGATCACCAAAACCGGGGCAGAAAATTTTCTGCCGTTGTCAAAAATTTTATCGGAGGAACGAGGAAACGAATTCAAATATTTTCTTAGTTTAAATAGGCGCCCACCTGTATAACGAGAGGAATAACTTTCAGTCTTAGTTTAAATAGGCTCCCACCTGTATAACGAGAGGAATACTTTTCAGTCTTAGTTTAAATAGGCGCCCACCTGTATAACGAGAGGAATACTTTTCAGTCTTAGTTTAAATAGGCGCCCACCTGTATAACGAGAGGAATACTTTTTCAGTCTTAGTTTAAATAGGCGCACACCTGTATAATGAGAGGAATATTTTCATGTCTTAGTTTAAATAGGCGCCCACCTGTATAACGAGAGGAATACTTTTCAGTCTTAGTTTAAATAGGCGCCCACCTGTATAACGAGAGGAATACTTTTTCAGTCTTAGTTTAAATAGGCGCCCACCTGTATAATGAGAGGAATATTTTCAGTCTTAGTTTAAATAGGCGCCCACCTGTATAACGAGAGGAATAATTTTCATGTCTTAGTTTAAATAGGCGCCCACCTGTATAATGAGAGGAATACTTTTCATGTCTTAGTTTAAATAGGCGCCCACCTGTATAATGAGAGGAATACTTTTCATGTCTTAGTTTAAATAGGCGCCCACCTGTATAACGAGAGGAATACTTTTCAGTCTTAGTTTAAATAGGCGCCCACCTGTATAACGAGAGGAATACTTTTTCATGTCTTAGTTTAAATAGGCGCCCACCTGTATAATGAGAGGAATATTTTCATGTCTTAGTTTAAATAGGCGCCCACCTGTATAACGAGAGGAATACTTTTCAGTCTTAGTTTAAATAGGCGCCCACCTGTATAACGAGAGGAATACTTTTTCAGTCTTAGTTTAAATAGGCGCCCACCTGTATAATGAGAGGAATATTTTCAGTCTTAGTTTAAATAGGCGCCCACCTGTATAACGAGAGGAATAATTTTCATGTCTTAGTTTAAATAGGCGCCCACCTGTATAATGAGAGGAATACTTTTCATGTCTTAGTTTAAATAGGCGCCCACCTGTATAACGAGAGGAATACTTTTTTCAGTCTTAGTTTAAATAGGCGCCCACCTGTATAATGAGAGGAATATTTTCAGTCTTAGTTTAAATAGGCGCCCACCTGTATAACGAGAGGAATAATTTTCATGTCTTAGTTTAAATAGGCGCCCACCTGTATAATGAGAGGAATATTTTCATGTCTTAGTTTAAATAGGCGCCCACCTGTATAACGAGAGGAATACTTTTCAGTCTTAGTTTAAATAGGCGCCCACCTGTATAACGAGAGGAATACTTTTCAGTTTTAGTTTAAATAGGCGCCCACCTGTATAACGAGAGGAATACTTTTTCAGTCTTAGTTTAAATAGGCTCCCACCTGTATAATGAGAGGAATATTTTCAGTCTTAGTTTAAATAGGCGCCCACCTGTATAACGAGAGGAATAATTTTTATGTCTTAGTTTAAATAGGCGCACACCTGTATAATGAGAGGAATACTTTTCATGTCTTAGTTTAAATATGCGCCCACCTGTATAATGAGAGGAATACTTTTCATATCTTAGTTTAAATAGGCGCCCACCTGTATAACGAGAGGAATAATTTTCAGTCTTAGTTTAAATAGGCGCCCACCTGTATAACGAGAGGAATACTTTTCATGTCTTAGTTTAAATAGGCGCCCACCTGTATAACGAGAGGAATACTTTTTCAGTTTTAGTTTAAATAGGCGCCCACCTGTATAATGAGAGGAATATTTTCATGTTTTAGTTTAAATAGGCACCCACCTGTATAACGAGAGGAATACTTTTCAGTCTTAGTTTAAATAGGCGCCCACCTGTATAACGAGAGGAATAATAACGAGAGGAATACTTTTTCAGTCTTAGTTTAAATAGGCGCCCACCTGTATAATGAGAGGAATATTTTTAGTCTTAGTTTAAATAGGCGCCCACCTGTATAACGAGAGGAATAATTTTCATGTCTTAGTTTAAATAGGCGCCCACCTGTATAATGAGAGGAATACTTTTCATGTCTTAGTTTAAATAGGCGCCCACCTGTATAACGAGAGGAATACTTTTCAGTTTTAGTTTAAATAGGCGCCCACCTGTATAACGAGAGGAATACTTTTCAGTCTTAGTTTAAATAGGCGCCCACCTGTATAATGAGAGGAATATTTTCAGTCTTAGTTTAAATAGGCGCCCACCTGTATAATGAGAGGAATATTTTCAGTCTTAGTTTAAATAGGCGCCCACCTGTATAACGAGAGGAATACTTTTCAGTCTTAGTTTAAATAGGCGCCCACCTGTATAATGAGAGGAATATTTTCAGTCTTAGTTTAAATAGGCGCCCACCTGTATAACGAGAGGAATACTTTTCAGTCTTAGTTTAAATAGGCGCCCACCTGTATAATGAGAGGAATATTTTCAGTCTTAGTTTAAATAGGCGCCCACCTGTATAATGAGAGGAATATTTTCAGTCTTAGTTTAAATAGGCGCCCACCTGTATAACGAGAGGAATACTTTTCAGTCTTAGTTTAAATAGGCGCCCACCTGTATAACGAGAGGAATATTTTCAGTCTTAGTTTAAATAGGCGCCCACCTGTATAATGAGAGGAATACTTTTCAGTCTTAGTTTAAATAGGCGCCCACCTGTATAATGAGAGGAATATTTTCAGTCTTAGTTTAAATAGGCGCCCACCTGTATAACGAGAGGAATGTTACAACAGGAATACCCAGCAGGAAACAATAAAAAATCCCCAGCACCGGGAAGCAGGAGGTTGCAAACGCAAGTGCATGTGTCAAAAGGAAGAAAAGACGCGTTTTGAAAGAAGCAGCTTGCGAGCATTAAAATCATGCCCAGCATAAATCTAATGAAGAGAGCCGTACCACCAGAGGAACCACTGAAAAGCTTAATGAAGAAAGCCGTGTCCCCAGTGGACTAAGCAAAAGGATGAAAACTGGCATTCAGAAAGGCAAAGGACCAGTGTCATCCCCAAATTCACGGAAGAAAAGCACCAGAGGAAGCACAAGCCGACAAGAAAGCAAGGCAACAAGAACAAGTTGAAGATAGATGAGATCTTATGATCCGTAGTCTAGCCTAGCTTCTTGTTTTCTTTTCAGCACAATGTAACAAGGAGATCGGTAAGCAATAACAGCATACAGCAGCATGTAACAACACACAACAACAGCGAACATGACAGTCACACGGTAGTCCCAGCTTCCAAAACTTCCCGAACTACATTGACCTGATTCTTGTTCAGCCCAGGATATGTAGGAAACCTCTGAAGCAAAGGTTCGGTCAAATCTTTTTCAAAAAATGCTTCACACGGAGTACTCGGTTGAGCAAAAATCGCTCACTTTATCTTTGCACGAAAACCCTTCGTGTCTTCGGGTAAAGAGGGGCAGCTGTAAGCACGTGATTTTTGCTTCACGGAAATTACTTCAAAAAAAAATCGAAAAGAAATAAAACAGGTTACCTTCGGGTACAATTTTGAGGATTTATGTGACATTTTGATAATTGTTCGGTCCGTAAATGCTCGCCTCACTATAGTTAGAAAAGAGAAAAAAATACAGGCTGCATGCATTTAGGAATAATTGGTACATTTAGGAATTAGTTAATTATAATTTGGTTGTCTAAAAGCGAAAATCACAAAGTACGCATTTTTGTTGTCATCATAATTTTAGTAAAATGTTTTAATTTGTGTGATATTTGTTATTAGGTATTAATTAATATTTGTGTGTTTAATTTTTGTTTTAGGAATTTTTGTCTAAATTATAAGAGGAAAATATCGGATTTGGGCCAAAAAAATTCAACTAAAATCAGGCCCAAACCAATTAAAATTGACCCAGTCCAAACCAAGGCTTCTGGAGACGCCCAAACGGCGTCGCATAGGGCGTTTGATCTGAGCCGTCCAACCAGTCCAATCCAACGGCCCTAGACCCCTTTCCGCAACTCGTTTCCAAACCCGACCCATTTAACCCCGGACCAGCCCGACCTCCTTTAGATGGAACGACACCGTTCCCTTTAAGTGAAGGGATCTTGGCTCTCGATTTCACTTGATCTGACGGCCCTGATCTATTTTCCCCTGCCGTATATAAACCCTCCATCACACCCCACGCCCCTATCCAAGCCCCCACCCTGTTCCTCCGTCTCTCTCAGAACGGAACCTAAAAATACCCCCAAACCCTAGCAGCCGCCATAGCTTCCCTTTCACCTGAACCCGGCGACAACAACGCCAATGACCACCAGACTAACACCCTTAAGACACAAGACCACCCTCAACCCCGATCTGGTAATGGTTTGGCTCGAATCTTCCTGGAACGTCTCGAATAATCATTCGAAGGTTCGAGCCGAAACCCTAAGTCACTGGATGAGTCCCAAATTCACCCTAGTCACTCCCCTGACATCCCTTATACCCTAATCAGCTTTGGTTCCGGTCAAATACAAGCAGAACTCTTCGAACCCCAAAATCTGAGTTCAAGAACCCCAAAAATCAAACCTGGATCGTGTTGAGGTAAGTTTCCGGTGTAATCTTCTTTTCTTGCCTTCTGTGTTGTGCATATGTTCGTAGATTTGTTCTGAATTTTTGATTATTTTTCTGTCAATTCCCCCCCATCTTCAAAGACCCTTTTGTTTGGTCGATTTCTTTTCTTAAGTGTTAAATGAGTGTTATAAGATGTCTATTCGCTTCAATTGATGTTGTCGACTAGTTAAGTTTCGTAAACTCTATGATAAATGCCCCGAGTTTTGAAATAAATTGGTGCCCTGTTTAGTCTATGTTGTTTGTCGATTAATTGTTACGTATAATAGTTCGTATAGTCGATTTGAGTGATGTCGTCAAATAATTAGGTTCCATTGTTGTCCGAAAAATGTCTGAATCACTCAGTTGTCCTGTTTTTAAGTTTAGTTGATTAGCGACTAATTAGTATACGCTATAACTCGCAAAGTCGACTCGACACATGTTGTCGTTTGTTTCGCAGTATTAAAAAACAAACGACCTAATCTTACTGGCTGATTTTGTTTGAATGGTTGTGTTGGGCTGATTATAGGTCTGTTTGTTAGCTGTGGAGGGTTCGAACTGGTTCTCAAAGGGTCATAACTGGCAGATTCAATAGAATGAAATGGTGGGGCAAAGCAGCAATGATCAAGGGTCTGTTGGGTAGCTTGGGTTGGGGAAAGACTAATTAAGTGTTCAGGATTAAAGGGGCTATCAATTGTTTGATCAAAATACTATTAATCTAGTATTAGTGGGGACAAAACATAAGAGCATGGGAGTTTAAAATGAATACTTAAATGAACCCATGACTCTTGATTAGAGCAATAGGCCAGGCATGGGGAACCAATAACTTGCATTAAGAAGATGCTTAGGCATGGGAAATGAAGGGTATGGGCAGACCTGGGGGCTGTGAAATTCTAGGTAGACCTTAGGGGTTCTCTTTCAGATTATAAATAGAGCTATTTTTAGCTAAGAGGGGGGATGGACATTTTTTAGTCTTTAGAGGAAAAACAGAAAGAAAATTCAGAACACTGTAACTAAACACTGTCTGAAAACTGCATAAGAAATTAAGTTGGTCAGGCTGTCTTGGCCAAGTCAGTTACTCTAATTGGGCTGTTACCATTCCATTAGGATATTCTGATTTTCTTTGCGGGATTACTACTATTCTGGACTTCTATATGCTGCTAGCTGGTTCTGGTTTTAGTGCCATTTGAGGTTGTTGTTGGTTATTTGCCGAGTTTTTGTGACTATTGAACTGCTGTTGCTATTGCATTGAATATTCTGGTTTTCTCGGCTGTTTTACTACTCTGTTTCTGGGATTGCTTGTTTGGTGCTCGACCACCTGTGGGTTTCATCGTTGTTGAAACTGCTGTTGGTTGTTTGTAGACTATTGGTGACATTGTTGCTGATTGTTGTTGATGTGTTGTTGCTGTCTGGTTGCCTGCTGTTAATACTTTTCTTCTTCTCCTTCTTATTGTCCAAACATCCAGGTACACATTCTAAATTCACTGACGTAATGATGAGTTTGGAGCTGAATAAGATCATAAGAAGTATTGTAGTCCAAACATTAGCATAGTTACCGTTATTCTGCTGTTTGTAGTTTAGAATATTTGTGTGTTTAACATGTAAAGTTTGGTTTTCAAACTATGTAATAAAACAGTTTTCAGTCCATAAGAAGTTTGGTCTGGTAATCTATCGTTGTATGTTAATCAGAAAGAAGCTAGTTGGATAGTAATGATACTCGACCAACAATGGTTTCACATAGGGTCTGTTGAAACGAATGCAGTAATCACATTGGCTTCACCTTAATTCATCAGTAGGTAATGTATATTTTGAAGGCATACTAGGCAATCTGGGTTATAGCAAAAAGAAAAAATCGTGTAGTTAAACATATAGCAATATCACACTAAGTTAGATAGGTTCGGTTTCAGTTGTTTCGTTCTTTTTTAGTGTCAAGTATATAAGGAATCATTAACTGAACCTCATGTGTATGCCCGTCAATAAATAAGGCCGCATACGTCTAATTTCTTCATCCAAAAAAAAATAATCTGCTTCGATATTATTGTGCGTCAATCTCATGTTTCAGTTTTGTTAAATAATAGAATATAGAACGAAAACAATCCCTCTTTGTACAAACTCTGCTGCAATTTCGCATTTGTGTCAGCCGTAAACTAATAACTAATAAGTTACACCTTTTCAGCATGTAATTAATCGAGGTATTTTCTTTTGTTTTTAGAGACAAACTTAATAGAAAAAATGTAGTTGCTGTAGGTTTATCCTCAAAAATAAAAATGAGATGAGCCTCGCCGAAAAATACAAAAATCGCGGGGCCCTCAGTAAATATTTGTTTTAAAATTGCTTAGACTTTGGGATGGACTGTTTAGCAAAATTACAAGGCCTTCCCAAAATAATGATACGCTAGTCACTTTAGGCGCGTATTTAATAATGTTATCTTCTTAAACTCGGGTGCACATTTATGTGACCCAAATCCAAATCTCAACGGAATCGAAATGTGTCTCTAATTACGGGTACATTGATTGTGACATGGTCTGAGATGCATTTCCATGACGTTGCAAATTCTTTTTTTTTTAAAATAATGAATGAGACGAGCCTCGACAAACAAAAAATGCATAAGCTGCGGGGCCCTCTAAATGTATATATCAAAATACTTAGAATTCGGGACAGGCCGTTTTAGCGAATTTTATGGCCTTCCCCAAAATAACAATACGCTAGTTGCTTTAGGCGCGCCTTTAATAATTTATTTTCCTTAACTCGGGTGCACATTTATGTGACCCAAATCCAAATCTCAACCGAGTCGAGATATGTCAACGACCACGGGTGCATTGATGTAACGTGGTTCGAGATATATTTTCACGACGTTGCAATTCTCGTAAAATATAATAATAAAAGCGGTCAAGAGTTAAAATTTGCACATAAGTTCATATTTGTATAAAATCAGATAATCAAGCCGAATATGACAGTTGAGCGACCGTGCTAGAACCACGGAACTCGGGAATGCCTAACACCTTCTCCCGGGTTAACAGAATTCCTTATCCGGATTTCTGGTGCGCAGACTGTAATATGGAGTCATTCTTTTCCTCGATTCGGGATTAAATTGGTGACTTGGGACACCCTAAATCTCCCAAGTGGCGACTCTAAAATAAATAACAAATCCCGTTTCGATTGTCCTTTAATTGGAAAAAACTCCCTTGTACCCTCGCGGGTATGGAAAAAGGAGGTGTGACAGTACCCACTAGAAAATAATTCATCAATGCATAAGTTTCCCAAAAAATAACTAATAACTAGGCCGAGTATGAAGCGGTAATGTTAGGATTGAGACTAGCACTCGAGCATGGGGAGAAGCGATTGAAGCTCTACTGTGATTCTAAGCTCGTAGTCAACCAATTTACTGGGACTTTCCAACTCAAAGAGCAGAGATTGTAGAAGTATTTGACCGAGATCTGCATATTGTTTCCCAATTTCAACGAATGTCAGCTCGATCAAATTCTACAAGATTAGAAGGTTGAAGCAGATGGGCTCGCCAAATTGGCCACCGCCACTAAAAGCATAACCCCCAGGGATATGGATGTAGTTCATCTCCTCATCTCGGCGTTAGACCACGTCGAGGTAAAGTCCATACACTTAACTTGGGACTAGCACAATTGTATTATAAATTTTTTGCAAGATGGCACCGTTACAAACGAAAAAAATGAAGCCAAAAAGTTGAGAATGCAAGCCGCTAGGTACAATTTTTTTTGCAATGACTTATAAAAGAAAATGTGTGGCAGCCCCTTAGCAAAATGCTTAGGCCCGTACCAAACCCAACACGTTCTTGAGAAGGTCCACAAAGGTCATTGCGGAAGCTTGAGCGAGCACTTATCAGGTGCCTCATATGGGCAGGATATTACTGCCCCACTGTGAAAAAAGATGCCCTACAATTTGTGAAGAAATGCGAGTAGTAAAATACGCCCCAATAATCTACCAAGCAGGCAAACACCTCCACACTGTAACCTCTCCATGGCCATTTATTAAATGGGGAATGTATATCGTGGGACCAGTTCCTCCGGGATGAGGTAATGTAAAATTCCTTTTAGTTTTGACTAACTATTTTTCTAAATGGGTGGAAGTAGGAACGTTCACCCAAATTTACAAGCAAGAGGTAATCGCCTTCATATGGAAAAACATTATCTATTGTTTCGGCCTACTCAAGGGGATAAACTTTGACAACATACCCCAATTCACGAGAAGAAAAACCACCGAGTTTTTCGCGAAGTGGTACATTAAAAGGATACTTTCAACTCCTTACCAACCGATAGGAAATGGGCAGGATGATTCTTCCAACAAATCTATCTTAAAAATCATGAAGAAGAAGCTCAAAAACGCCAAGCAAATATGGCCGAAAATACTCCTAGAAGTATTATGGGCACACGGGACAACCCAAATACGAGCATAGGAGAAACACCTTATTCTCTAGTCCACGGAATGGAAGCACGCATACCAGTCGAAGTCGGAGAACCCAGCCTGAGGTGCTCCTATGAAAGCAGCACCAGTAATGATGAGCATAGGAAATAAAACCTCGACGAGGTTGAAGAGCGAGGAGATATGGCATACACAAGAATGGTTGCGCAGAAGCAGCAAATAGAATGCTTCTACAACAGAAAGGCAAAGGTTTGATTGCTTGATAACTAGGAATTCTAGTCTATTTATGCTCCTTTTTGCTTGAGGTTTAGATTAAAAGCGCGTACAAGTATTCCCAAAAGCTAACTTATTGTGCTTGTTTGCAGTGTTTGGTTCAAATGAGACAAGAAAGTCAAATTTAGCTCAAAAAGGAGTGAAACCTGCACAAGTTCAAGGCCAAGTCAAAGCAACGCTACATCAAAAAACCAACCGCGGAGGATCCACCGTTGATGAGGTCCTTTTATCGCGGTCTGCAGTGGCATAGATTTAGAGAGATGCAATTTTTGGGATTTCAAGTCACCGCTGACCGCGGTGCTTTTGTGCGGCCATGATGCCTTTACCGCGACAACGATACTTTTACTGCAGTCTATGGAGAAGAGATTCAGAGAGCCTGAAGATTGAGCTAAAGTTGAAGACCGCATTTCGCGGTTGATTTTATGCGATCGCGGTAGCCTCATCGCTGCAACGGTCCATTTTCCGCTGTCAGCGGTACCTCCATCAGGGGCATTTTTGTCCAGAAAATTTAGCTGTGTGTAAATACTTCTTTTTCAGATTTTTAGGTCATCTTATCTGTAGCTAAGCACGTGAACGTCGTATTTTTGCTTTTTAGAGTAACTTTGTAGCTTGTTTAACAATTAATCTTAGACTTTTATCTTGCAATTAATTTTTATGGGTTATTCTTCATCGCAATCTTTGATTTCTTTAGCAATTATGAGTAGCTAAACCCATTAGCTAGGGTTGTGGCTCAACCCTAGTATGGATATTTAATGGGTCTATTATTTTAAGGCTTAAATGTTTATGAGTGATTGATATTTGACCTGATTTATGCTTGTATGTTGAATTAGTGGTTGCAAACACTAATTTGTGCCTTTTTGACTAAGGCTATTCTTGAGAAAGAGAGCTTAAGTCTTGGGGTGTATTCAAGAGATTGATAGCCCCAATTAAAGGGTTAAACCTAGATATAGTAATACCCGACTTGAGCCAATATTGCTTGCACAAATTGAACACCCAATTGGGCTTGAGAAAGCCAATTAGGGTAAAGTCACTCAAACTACCGAGATGTATAGAGTGAGTAGCTTCGTGCATTGGCTATATCACGATCCCAACTATAACATTATTGCCCTAAGTTCTAGATCCCGTTAGATACTCACCTAGGAGTAAATCACTTCCCTAGTGCCTTTTTACTAATTTAGAAAACCATACAAAAATATCTACTTAGCTTAATTTCTTGCATCATTAGCATAAAAATTAG
The DNA here is from genome assembly GCF_000393655.2 of Nicotiana sylvestris. Lineage (NCBI taxonomy): Eukaryota > Viridiplantae > Streptophyta > Magnoliopsida > Solanales > Solanaceae > Nicotiana > Nicotiana sylvestris. The sequence goes on from NC_091064.1 coordinate 211,958,238, forward strand.
AAGTAACAAACAAACAAGAATGATCGGAAGTGCAAACAATAACATCACACGTTGCTAGGTTAGATATGAGCTCATCTCCAAACATATCATTAGCTCCCTGTGGATTCAATCCCGACCTTTTCGGGTAAAAGCTGCATCGACCACTCTTGCCACTCTATAATGGTGTAGGGTTAGAACCGATCACTTTTTGGCGCCATTGCCGGGGAGCTAAACGGTTTTGGCTATCTATCTAAATAGTTTTGTGTCTTGTTTTTTCTTTCCTTCTGTGATAGTAACTTGTGTGTGTCACCAATTCAGGTACCAAATGGCGGCTAACAATAACAATGATCCTCTTGGAAATGCTATTCCAAGGGAGGAGGTAGATGATAATATTGATGATGAGGTACCTATAATGCCTCTAGCTCAAAGGAGAGGCCGCCAGACCAATGATAATGTTCCAGACCCTCCCCCACCACCTCCAAGAGTGGATCCTCGGGTGCTTCCAAATGAAGGATATGCTAGTTAAATTGTACCACCACGGATCTGGCTGGAAATTTTCAAATTACAAATGTAATGTTGATTTTGTTGGAGCAGCGAGGGTATTTCACAGGTGCTCCCCATCAGAATGCATATAAACATACTCAAGGCTTTGTGGTTACCTGTTGGGGAAGAAAGCAAATAAATGTGTCAGAGGATGCACTTCGGTTGAGATTATTCCCTTTCTCCCTTAGAAGGAAAGCTTTGTACTAGCTTGAAAGGCTTCCTAACCACTCCACCACTACGTGGGATGATTTGGCGGACAAGTTTATTGCCAAATTTTTCTCGCCAGGGCATATGGCGACTTTGAGATATGAGATTTTGGCCTTCAAACAGGAACCTAATGAACCACTTCATGAGATCTAGGAGAGATATCGGACAATGGTGAAAGAATGTCCGAACAATAACATGACCGAAGTAATGATTCAACAAACATTCTACGGTGGGATTAACACAACCAATCAGTGTGTAGTGAACCAGCTAGGAGGGGGAAATTTTATGAATACACCTTATAATGAGGCGTGTGAGATATTGGATGAGATGGAAAATACTTCCTCCACTTGGTAAAGTCGAGCTAATATGCCACCGGGTGACCCCACTATCATCCACTTTCACAAAGAGCTCAATGATCATGGCCAGGAAGTAGTAGAGTTAACTACAATAATGAACCAGTTGGCAAAAGCTCAATTGCAACAAGTTCAAGCTCCTAGACAAGTAAATGCTATGGAAGGTGTCAACATGCTGGTCAACAAGAGGCGACAAAGAGGTCAACAAAGTCAAGATAGTCCGAATCAATATGACCAAGGTAGTGGTAGTTTCAATCAAGATGAGGTCTATGATGGGCAAAATGAAGAAGTGCAGTACGTGAACAATTACCAAGGACAAAAGGGCAATGCTCCTAACCAGCAACAACAGTGGAGATCCCAAGGAAATTGGGATAATCAAAACCAACAAGGGAATAGCAATTGGGGTAATAAAATCCAACAAGGCCATAACAACTGGGGGAACAACAATAAGAATTTAGGCAACCAGAATAACCAGGGCAACTGGAATGGCAACAACAACAATTGGGGAGGAAACAACAACCAAAAGGGTTGGAATAATGGCAACCAAGGGAACCGGGGGCAAGGCTTTCAAAGACCTCCGATGTTTTAACAACCAAACAACCCACCCCTATTTCCTTCTCAAGGTCCTAGCTCATCGAACAATAAGATGAGAAGGATTGATATGATGTTTGAACAACTGATGAAGAAGAACGCCGACTCTGATACCTAGTTGGCATCCCACAATAATCCGAAATTTGGAGGTTCAACTTGGCCAGATTTTACAATCTTTGAATACTCGACCTAAGGGGGATCTACCTAGTGATACGGTAGTAAACCCGAAGGGTGGGAACAACACCGGGCATGCAACGATGGTGATTACTAGAAGTAGTTGAGGTGGTGATGTGAATACCTCCAAGCAAAAGGAAATTGTGAGTGATGAGGTTGAAGTACAAGATGATGATGTTCCTATAGTTGATGAGCAAGTGAGTGAAGAGAATTTGAATGCAGAAGTGAGAATTGATATTAATGATAATGAGGAGGAGACTCAAGATGACGTGAACCCATCTAGGGAACACGTAATAGACATACCAGAATCGGTAGTGCCTAAGGCTAAGGCTCCCTTGCTGAGGCCTCCTCCACCTTACCCTCAAAGTCTTGCGAATCAAAAGAATGAGAACCAATTTAGAAAATTTATTGACATGATGAAGAGCTTATCAATCAATGTCCCTTTGGTGGAAGCTCTTGAGCAAATGCCGGGTTACGCCAAGTTCATGAAAGATTTGGTGACTAAAAAGAGATCCATGGATTGTGAGACCATAAAAATGACTCACCAAGTAAGTGCAATTGTGCACTTGATGGTTCTAAAGCTTGAAGATCCCGGCACTTTCACCATTCCATGTACCATTGGGAGCGCGAATTTTGCAAAGGCATTGTGCAATTTGGGTGCAAGTATCAACTTGATGCCTTACTTCGTGTTCAAAACCTTGGGTATTGTTCAACTAAGGGATGTAAGCACGTGATTTTTGACCCTCCCCGAGAATTTTCACATTTTTAGCATGAATATGTGAAATTGGGTCCAAGATAGCTATTTTAACTATTTTTACTTTATTTCGTTGCAAAAGAAAATTTCAAAAATATATATATAAATTTTATTTTATGTATCTCTCATAAACTTGAAAAATACAAAAATTGTACTTTATTTTGGTACTTTATATAAATTCGAAAATTACAAAAAATAGTTTTATTAATATTCTATAGTCGTTTTTAACTTTGAAAAATACAAAAATATTACCTCATATTTTATCTTAATATTTAAAAACGAAAATTACAAAAAAATAGTTTTATTAATATTTTTGTAGCTATTTTAAATCTTGAAAAAAATATTTAAAAGGATATAGTTTTGTTTAATACTAGTCTTATTTTTGGTAGTTATTTTGCTTACATAGGACTAGTTAAGCAACGTGTTTTTATTTCTTGGGACCGGGCAAAAGAATAATATTCGGGTTCAAACTACCCGGTTTTAGGCCTATTTTCGGACCTAGCCCATAATAAACCGTGTCCAGGACACGTGGGGAACCCCACCACGCGTGGGGGACATATGCCTCGAACCCCACCACGCGTGGGCTCATTTTTCTGGGTAAAACCCATGCTAAATGCACGGATGAAAGACAAAGGCATGGGGACTTTTAAAAAATTGGAAAAAGGGGGTACTGCATATCTTCTTCTTAAAAAGAAGAAGACAAAAGGGAAAAGGGACGAAAAAAAGAACCAGAAAGACTTGGAGGATTTTTGAAATTTTGGAAAAAAGAGTACTGTGCAAAAAAAACCCTACAAAGGGAGTACTGTTCCTGCTTCTTCTTCCTGAGGAAGAACCCACGAAGAAACCCTACTGCCCCCCAGCGTCGAACTCCTCCTCCTCCTGTCCAAACAACTACCTCCTCGACCCGTCACCTTCCCCGGCAGCCCCACCGTCGTCCAACCACCCCCCGTCGGTAAACCACCATTAACGACCCTTACTGTCGCAGCGAGGACCAACTCCTCCATCGCCTGAAACCTCACGTCGCCACTGTCCCTCAGCTCTAGCATCACCCAAATGAATGCCATAACCACCACCCCCCACGTCCAAACACCTACTGAAATCAGTCGCACCCCCACGCACCCGCTATTGCTCGTCGTCAACCTCCAGCTCCAGTCCGTCGACCCACCTCCAACCTGAACCACTGCCCAACACGACCTTCCCGACAGCCTGTCGCAACCAACGCCCTCGTCATTTTCCAGTCGACAACCATCATCCCGTCACCATTAAACACTGCCCGTCGACCCCCATAATCGTCGACTAAACAGTCCGTCAGCTTCACGCCACTAGCTGATCCGGAGTTCATGGAGGTGAGCTGCTCGACCTTGTGTTGAGGTCGAGTTCCAGTCCAAGGTCCAAAGGTTGAGCCGAGGTCCGGTGCGTCGAGTTTGTTCCGGGGTTTTCGTTGTTTGTTCCTTGTTCAGTGAAGTCCGGTTTGAGTTCCGTAGGAAGCACTGTTTGTCGTTCTAGGATTGTCGAGGTTCGAAGGTTGGTGTTCTTCATCCTTTGTTTCATTTCATTCATTTTGCATATTATGGTTCAAGGCAATAAATGAAAATATTCGATATGTATGAATGTCAACAATGCAATTTTTGTTGTTGTGTTAAAAATGGTATTTTATGTTTAGTTACTGCATGCTTAAAGTAAATGTGAGCATATGAACGAGGTTATTCTATTTTTTATTTTTACCATGGATATTATTACCTGTTAGAATCGTTTTTTGTTTAATCTCGGTTGGCTTCACTAGTAGGAAATCGTAGTTGTTTTAAGTTTGCCCTTAAAAAGTAAAAATGAGACGAGCCCCGCAAAAAATAAAAAAAATAAAAAAGAAAAAAATGCACAAGCCGCGGGGCCCTCTAAATGTATATATTAAATACTTAGATTCCGGGACGGGCCGTTTAGCAAGTTTCACGTCCCTACCCAAAAATAATAATGCGCTAGTTGCTTCAGGCGCGCCTTTAATAATTTGTTATCTCCCTAAATTCGGGTGCACATTTATGTGACCCAAATCCAAATCTCAACGGAGTCGAAATATGTCTCTAGTCACGGGCGCATTGATTGTGGCGTGGCCCGAGATGCATTTCCATGACGTTGCAAATTCTTAAAAAAATAAGAACGAGATGAGCCTCGCCGAATAAAAATACAAATTGCGGGGCCCTCAGTAAATACTTGTGTTAAATTACTTAGAATTCAGGAGGGCCGCTTAGTGAATTTCGTGGCCTTCCCAAAATAATAACGCGATAGTCTCTTTAGGCGCGTGTTTAATAATTTACTTTCTTAAAACTTGGGGTGTGCATTTCATGCGACCCAAATCCAAATCCCAAAACGTCAAATAAGATATGTTCCGGATTGTGGGTGCATTTCATGTGACGCAGTCCAAAGACATGTTTTAAGCGACGTTCACATTCCTAATAATAATAATTAATAAAGCGGTTAAAAGATAAAATTTGCACATGGTTCATAATTGTATTAAAAATCAGATAAATAAGCCGAATATAACAGTTGAGCGACCGTGCTAGAACCACGGAACTCGGGAATGCCTAACACCTTCTCCCGGGTTAACAGAATTCCTTATCCGGATTTCTGGTACGCAGACTATAATATAGAGTCATTATTTTCCTCGATTCGGGATTAAAATTGGTGACTTGGGACACCCTAAATCTCCCAAGTGGCGACTCTGAAATAATTAAACCAATCCCGTTTCGATTGTCCTTTAATTGGAAAAAAAACCCCTGCGCCCCCCGGGCGCGGAAAAAGGAGGTGTGACAGCTCTGGCGACTCTGCTGGGGATTTACCCAGAACCACTGGTTCAGGGTTAGAAATTCGAGCTTAGATAAATTGTTATATTTGGCTTTATCTGATTTTTTTACATGTTTTGAGCCTAATGTGCTAAATGTTGCTTTTACCGCTTTGATATTATGTGAACTGTATATAAACTGTGCCGAAACCCATATCCTTTCTGAGTCTTCTAAATCATGAAGAAGGGTGTACTTCGTACGACTTCTTTTCTGTATAGTGTCAAATCCCAATTTAGAACGAGGTTCGGACAAGTTGCTAAGCCGGTGAAGCTTCTGTATTCCCGGTACGCTGCCCCCCCTCGGCTCGAGCTGTCCGCTCGGGTAAGCCAGGTCTAGAACAAACACCCAGGTTCTGAACCTAGTATAACAAAGCCACATGCCGGATCCCTAGTAGGAACGTTTATTTGCATCATGTGCATTTGACTTAGGGGACTCAACACAGGGGTTGGGTCCGTCTAGGACAAGCAACCTGAAAATAATAGACCATCTTATGACATCCTATGTGCTACATGTTGTATTCAGTCAAGGGCAAATGGGTCATTTGGTCATTTCCAGCATGATGTTATTTTAATCAAAGCATGGGGAACATTTGTGGAATCCAAGAAGCCTTGGAATTCCCTATGTCCCCCACGCTTGCTTTTGGGAAAGCACATGGGGAACATTTGTGGAATCCAAGAAGTCTTGGAATTCCCATATGTCCCCCACGCTTCATATGTTGGGAAAAGCGCATGGGGAGCATTTGCGGAATCCAAGAAGTCTTGGAAATCGTTATGTCTCCCATGCCACATTTTTGAAAGAAATAATAAATAAATAAAAAATTTTACAAATAAAACAAAGCATGAAAATTCAAAAAGATTTTGTATGTTTTCATTATTTTCCACAGATTAAAAATAAATCGTGAAAAAGAGGAGAGAATAACAGCATAAAAGTCCGAGTAGAGTCAAAACTCTGCCGAAATTTTAAAAATGAAAAATGTCTTGTTAGTTTGTTATATTAAAAGCAAAGGAAAAATAAAAAAAATCACCATTGTTCTGTCTGTTTTTTAAAAAATATTAAAGAAAATAGTTTGTTTTGCCATTAAATGAAAATGAAAAAGAGTTTGTTTTTTTTTTTAAAAAAAGAAATGTTTTATTTTATTTTATTTTGTTTGTCTATGAAAATGCCAGAAATAAAAATAAAAAGAGTTTTATTATTTGTTCCAAAAATAAGTATATATATAATCCAAAAAAAAAATTCAAAAGAAAGTTCAAAATTCAAAAAAGATAAAATAGATAAATAAAAATCCGAAAATATTTTGATTCTTCTTTAGAAAATTCAGAAAAAAAGAAAAAACATTTTAGAAGCATTTCTTTTAATAAAGGTAAAATTCCAAAAAAATATTTTCTTCTTCTTTAGAATAAAAAAAAAGCAAATGAAATTCAAAAATATATCTTAGAAGTGTTTCTTTTAAAAAGAAAATCAATCAAAAATAAAAAATATACTTCCTTTCTTCTTTTAAAGTAGTTCTTTCAAATTCAAAAAAAAAGTTAGTTCATCTACTTATCCTCTCATGACCGAACTACGCGGGTTTGATTCTCACCGGATGTGAGATACGTAGGCAACCCTCATCGGGTCCAACCCCACCTTCTCAAAAAGAAGGAAGGTTTTATGTTTTTCGTTAATTTGTTTGTTTGTTATGAATGAAAAATAATAGTCTATTTGATTGTTGTGAAAAAAGAATAATAATAAAAAAAATATAGAAAATGGAAAAGGGTCCTCTCAAAAATAGTTTATTCGACCGAACTACGCGAGTTTGATTCTCACCGGATGTGAGATACGTAGGCAACCCTCATCGGGTCCAACCCCACCTTTTGCTAAGAAAGCCAAAAAAACAACACAAATAATAATAATAATAACAAAAAATACATGTCAAATTTTAGTTTTTGTCATAAAGAAGTCGGGTGACGCTGTTTTATCAAGACATAGCCGAATGTTCCCGAAAGGGACGCCGGAAGGCTGACTTTGCATAAACAAGCCACCTTTTTGGGTCATTTTTTAAAAGATTTGGTCCAGTTGACCCACACAGCCTTAAAAATCTTCATCCCCGGGACGTTGAAAGGCCGTGCTTGCAATATTGAGTTTTCTAATTTGAAAAACGACAAAAGAGTCATAAATAAGTCAGGTGATACTGTTTTGTCATAAATAGCCGAATGTTCCCGAAAGGGACGCCGGAAGGCTGACTTTGCATAAATAGCCACCTTCGGGTCATGTTTAGAATTTTTGGTCCAAGTTGACCCACCCAGCCTTATAAATCTTCGTCCCCGAGGCGCTGAAGGTCCGTGTTTACAACGCCAAGTCTTTTATTGTAATTTGAAAAAAAATCAAAGAGTCAGCGGTCATGTGAATACCGTCTTTTGTCATAATAAGCCGAGCCAGCTTCGGCCGCGTCTTAAATCGTTCTTGCCGAAATAGCCTTAGAATAATCTTTCAGTTGTCGAAAGGTTATTTTCGTAAAAGAATGGACAAGTTTTAAAGTGTCAAAATAATCCTCCCCGGCCTCAAAATTCATGTGAAAATTGGAAGGGGCCACATTTGCAAAAAATAACCATTTGGTTGCATTTTTCGAACAGAGAAAGGGAGCTGGAATTTTGTTTTAAGTCTACCAATCTTTTGATTAGAATATGCGGGTTGTTTAATTTTCAAGCTGGTGGGTAATCTTTAAATCCTTGAAACCCAGTTTGTTTTAAATTTTTTTAAAAAAAATGTGTGTTTAGTGTTGTTTATCTTTTATTGGTCCGAACTACGCAAGGTCTGATTCATGCGGGGTCATGATACGTAGGCAATCTCCATAAGATTCGACCACAACAAAAAAAAATGGAAAAATCAAAAAGGGAAAAATGAAAAAAAATCAAAAAAGAGAAAGAAAAAAATGAAAAATCGAAAGAAAAAGAAAATACAAATAAAATAAAATACAGGGTTTCCCAAAGTGCTTTAAAAGGGGACAAATAAGCAAGTCGGGGGACGCATGTTGTTTAAAGCAAAGCATGTTAGAAACGGTTAACGGCCTAGAGGCATTGCATCCTCAATGTGTTGTTGTCAAATCTGTTAAACTCTAAACGCTAACAAGTTTGTTGTTTTCCGAATCTCAAACAGTTAGTTGTTAAAGAATTCTGGCAACACACCCTTACCAAACTATATCCAAAGGACCGATAACAACAAGCATGACTACTTCAGAGAATAGTACCGAGGAAGAAAGGCCGGTGAGCCAGTTGTTAAAGGAAGCAATGGAAAAGATAGAAAGGATGGGATTAGAGATGAATGCAATGCAGCTAGCTCTAGCCAAATCACAAAAGAGCCCTGAGCCGTTGGGGCACATGCCGGAATACCCTCACTCCGGCCCTTCAACAAGCCTCCCGAATCACCGTTATCATCAGGAGAGAAGCCCCCAATGATTCCCAAGCTCCACCACCCCATCAACCTCTCCCAATACCAAATGTTCCCACTTTTATGGGACCCATATCAGCCACCCTGCAAAGATCAAACAGCGAGCCATTGCTTCAGGCTCCCGATACGCAATACTATCCCCCTGAGCCTACATTCCATGCCCCCGAACCACATACCTACAATACACATTTGGAGGCACCGACAGAAATTGAAAAGTCGATTAAAGCCCCAGAACAAGATGAGGTATTGAGGAAATTCAAAAGCCTGGAGCAGTCCTTCAGGAACCTGCATGGATTGGGCAACCAGGTCACCGTGGCCTACAAAGATCTATGCCCTTTCCCGGATGTCCAACTCCCGGCTGGGTTCAAGATGCCTAAGTTTGATTTATATGAAGGGCACAGTGATCCCATGGCACATTTGCGGGGATTCTGTAGTAAAATGAGAGGGGCAGGCGGTAAAGATGAACTGCTGATAGCCTATTTTGGCCAAAGTCTGAGCGGATCGGCATTAGAATGGTATACCAGGCAGGATTCCAGCAGATGGTACACTTGGGGTGATCTGGCGCAGGCTTTCGCAGGTCATTTCCAATACAATCTCGAGATAGTCCCTGACCGTCTCACGTTGTTGAGGATCGGGAAGAAGCCCGGGGAAAGTTTTTGCGAGTTCGGGTTCCGCTGGAGAGAGCAAGCAGCCAGAGTCGATCCTCCCATGAGAGAGGGAGAGATGGTGGACTACTTCTTACAAACCTTGGAGCCAACTTACTTTGGTCATCTAGTGACGACAGTTGGTAAATCTTTCAATGAAGTAGTAAAAATGGGCGGTATGATCGAAGAGGGACTCAGGTCCAACAAAATCCTGAGCTATTCGGCAATTAAAGCAACCACTCAGGCCATCCAGAGCGGCACTGAGGGTGTACTAGGGAAGGAGAAGAAAGAATATGTCACGACTGTTGAGTCTGGAGCCTGGTTCGGATCTAGAGGCCCGTCACCCTACTATAGCCACCCACGACCCTACCACCGAAATTTCCCCCGCACTCCATATAGCTCTCCACGACATTATTACCCACTGCCAGATCCCCATTTTTCCGTTCATCATGCACAAACCTATACCCACTCTCCAGCACACGCACAATGGCGTGCGTCGGCTCCCCAAAATACATACCCACCTCCACCAAACATATATCCACTTCCGAGGGCCTATAGAAATCCTCCAGGGTCAGGTTTCCGGGGGAACCAAGCTTTTAAGAATGAGAGGAAGCAGAAATATACTCCGCTGGGAGAATCCTATACTATTGTGTTCCACAAATTGAGGCAGTTAGGCCTATTGAATCCTATTGAGCCCAAATTACCAAATCCTCTTCCTGAAAATCTTGACCCTTCAGCAAGTTGTGAATATTGTTCGGGGGCTCCCGGACACGATACTGAGAGATGTTGGAAGTTGAAGAATGCCGTGCAAGAACTCATCAACACAAATAGGATCGAGGTTCAGGTTCCAGAGCCGCCAAACATTAATGACGATCCGTGCCGGTGAAAATAAATGAAAATTGGACGGTCAACAATTGGACGGCTACTCCTCGTCCTATCCGAAGGGAGTCTTGGTAGTGGGCTCTGATTTTTCTTTCTTGTTTTGGATTATTTCAGAGTTGTAATCCAGTTTTGTTTTAGTGTGAAACTCTGTTATCCCGTATTTCTATAAAGCGAAAGCTTTTCTCTTCTTATTTTGTTTTAAGTCTGTTTTCTTCTTTTTCTCTTTCTAAACAATGCTCTTTATACTGATTCCAATGACATGGCATGCATAACGGATCTTCAACTTAGTCTAAAAATCAATCTGATTCCGAACTGATTATACAAAAGGTCAATCACGATGACGAATCGGGATACGATGATAATAAAGCCTTCAAAGAGACAAACAGAGAGTTAAGCTAGTTGGAAGAGAAATCCAAGCCCAACTTAAATGACGCATAAGACATCAATTTAGGGGATGCAGACGATATCAGGAAATTTAAAGAGGGACAGCAAGTGTTGAAACGGATCCTCCCACATCAGGCCAAAACAAAATGGCAAATTTGTCCCGAATTGGCAGTGGCCGTCTATTGTGACCAAGATGTTATCCAGTTGCACTTCATGTCAGACAGATGTCGAGGGAAGATGCATCGACATGGCTATTAATTGTTGTTTGTTTGTTTATACTTGGCATTTATCGGAGAATGAAATGACGGAGGCAATTTTTTCTTCTATCCAAACATTTTAACCTTTGCTTCCCCTTTTGAGCCTTATTTATTCTTTCATACCCCTCTTTTGGAATCAGTAATGAAAATAAGAAAAAAGAGAAGAAAAATATAATGATAATAAAAACAAAAGAAAAGTCACAAAAAAAAAGAAAAAAAAAGGGGGAGTTGTGAACTACGTTTGACCTGATTCCTCAAAGAAGGATACGTAGGCGCCTCACGGCTCGGTCATAGTGTAACCAAAAAATAAGAATCCCCAAGCAAGAAACTGGGGCAGAAGTTATGTTTGTAATGTTGGGAAAGAAGTTCGATTCCAAGAGTTGTAATGGTTTTTACCCATCAGAATTATTTTGAACCCTTTTTGATGCCCTCTTTTTCTTTTAGCCATAAACAAAAAAAAAACCCATGTTGATGTCCAAAAAGACCTCCCGATCAGAATCCGAGGAAAGCCAAGTTAAGCAAATAAAAGCAGAGAAAGTCGGCAACGAATTGATAACCTAAAGAATCCCCAGCAAAGAGTCATATCGGCACCATAAGGCGACGAGAATTGAGAGAAATGAGAGAGTCTCATCAGTGAAAACCCCTCGAAGGGCACTATGAGGCGACAAGGATATAAAGGGGGCTAGCAAGATAAGATTGGCAAAAAATGGGCCGCATCCGGCGAAAGTTGGGCTTCGGCACATCCCCAGCAAAGAGTCATGTTGGTAACACTCCAATCTCCAGCTTAGAAAATAAAATGAGAAGAGTCTTATCGGTGAAAACCTTCACAGGCACCATAAGGCGACGAGAATTGAGAGAAATGAGAGAGCCTCATCAGTGAAAACCCCTCGAAGGGCACTATGAGGCGACAAGGATATAAAGGGGGCTAGCAAGATAAGATCCGCATCCGGCGAAAGTTGGGCTTCTGCACATCCCCAGCAAAGTAAGGCCGTCAGAAAAATTGATCGATATGAATAGACTGAGTTGGTTAATCCAGAAATGCATGACATGATCATTGGGATTGATTGTACCATTCGGATAAGTTCTTTATTTTTTCTTTCTCCAACATTTGTTCAGAAAGACTTTTTCTTTCATCTTTTTAAAGTCATCACTTTTTATTTTGGGTTTATAGTGTTTTTCTCCAGTAGTTTGTTTTTTAGAAGGATTTTATTTTTCAGAGCTTACTACTAATTGCCAAAATGCTGCGAAGCAAAAGGCGAACAGGACATGCCAAAGATAATACAATGAAACGGAAAAGACATTTGTTGCAAGACCGAATGATGAGTTGGCCTAAATGTCAAGGGGGTATAGTGAAAAAGGGGTCGAGATGCAAGAGCATCCTTGGCCGATCATCGACCAAATTCCAAAAAGGTCGGACAATGTGGAGCAAGGAAAGAAGAGGAAAACCACCCCCAATGGGAATGTGTTCACCAGAAGGGACATGATCCCCAACAGTAATATCATCCCCAATAAATAGTACCATCCCCAGCAAGTTCTGATAGTGTAATGGAACGCAGAAAAAAAAAAGAAAAAAAAGAAAAAAAAAAAAGAAAGAAAAGGAAAGCAACCATGTTTTTTCTTTTAAAACTAACAAAACCTTTCTTTGATTTGAAGCAGGGAAAAGAAATGTTACAGATGGCGGAAGAACATGCCATAAAGAAGATCATCAAACCGGGGCAGAAAATTTTCTCATCGCGAAAATTTTCTCAAAAAACAGGCGCCCACCTGAATAACGAGAGGAATACTTTTTTGTCTGTTCATTTCAGGCACCCACCTGTATAACAAGGGAATACATTCCATGCCTTTACCGATAGGAGATACACTTCCTAGGTCTAGTTTTGCCAATAGGAGACGCACTTCCTAAGTTTTAACCGTAGGAGATGCATTTCCTCCTAAGTTTAGTTTTACCTATAGGAGACGCATTTCCTCCTAAGTTTACTTTTACCCACAGGAGACGCATTTCCTCCTAAGTTTAGTTTTACCCATAGGAGACGCATTTCCTCCTAAGTATAGTTTTACCCAATCCTAAGTTGTTGTTGAAATTGGGAGCCCGCCCATAATAACAGAGGAATACGTTCCAGTCTTTACTTTTCAAGTGTTGAAGTTGGGAGCCCGCCCAGATAACAGAGGCATACATTTCAGTCTTTACTTTCAAGCGTTGAAGTTGGGAGCCCGCCCAGATAACAGAGGCATACATTCAGTCTTTACTTTTCAAGTGTTGAAATTGGGAGCCCGCCCATAATAACAGAGGCATACATTCAGTCTTTACTTTCAAGTGTTGAAATTGGGAGCCCGCCCATAATAACAGAGGAATACATTCAGTCTTTACTTTCAAGTGTTGAAATTGGGAGCCCGCCCATAATAACAGAGGAATACATTCAGTCTTTACTTTCAAGTGTTGAAATTGGGAGCCCGCCCATAATAACAGAGGCATATATTTCAGTCTTTACCTTTAAGTGTTGAAGTTGGGAGCCCGCCCAGATAATAGAGGCATAAATTCAGTCTTTATTTTCAAGTGTTGAAGTTGGGAGCCCGCCCAGATAACAGAGGCATAAATTCAGTCTTTTTATTTTTAAGTGTTGAAGTTGGGAGCCCGCCCAGATAATAGAGGCATACATCCAGTCTTTTATTTTGAGTGTTGAAGTTGGGAGCCCGCCCAGATAACAGAGGCATAAATTCAGTCTTTTATTTTCAAGTGTTGAAGTTGGGAGCCCGCCCAGATAATAGAGACATACATTCAGTCTTTTATTTTAAGTGTTGAAGTTGGGAGCCCGCCCAGATAACAGAGGCATACATCCAGTCTTTTATTTTAAGTGTTGAAATTGGGAGCCCGCCCAGATAACAGAGGCATACATTCCACGTCTTTACCATAGGAGACGCACTTCCTAAGTTTAGTTCTACCAATAGGAGACGCACTTCCTAAGCAAGTTTCACCAGTAGGAGACGCACTTCCTAGATTCAGTTTCACCAATAGGAGACGCACTTCCTAAGCAAGTTTTACCCAGTAGGAGACGCACTTCCTAAGAACAGTTTTTTCCCAATAGGAGACGCACTTCCTAAGCAAGCTTCACCAGTAGGAGACGCACTTCCTAATTTGATTCATTTTAAGTTCGACCATAGGAGACACCATTCCTAGTCCAGTTTTTTTGAAGTTTACCCGTAGGAGACGCACTTCCTAGTCGAGATTTTATTCATAGGAGACGCACTTCCTAGTTCTAGTCACTGAAGTTTTCACCCTTAGGAGACGCACTTCCTAGTTTAGCTCATTCCGATTCAACCATAGAAGACACACTTTCTGGTTTGAGTCATTGAGGTTTTACTTTAGCAGACACATTTGCTAGCAAGAGTTTTGGTTTTACTCATAGGAGATGCACATCCTAGCCTTTAGTTCACTCTCATCATTGCATCAGTAGTGTAAGTGAGTTACAATTTTGCTAACGACTCACAAACCTTCCCAGTACAAACTGGGTTAGGAAATTTTGTTTGTTTTGTTTGTTTTGATTGTCAGGGACCCGCCTGTAGAACGGAGAACATTTTTCAAAATCAAGCAGTGACCCACTGAAAAGCAGAAGGATTACAACAGAAATCCCCAGCACTCAATCCAAGATAGAAGCAACAAGAAGCTCGCCCCAAGAATGCGAGTCAACAGTTTGAGAGGGTCAACAAAAGCTAGTCACAAAAAAAAAAAAAAAATGAATGAATCCAAAGCACAGAAGTGGAGAACAGATGTAATCTGCTCAAGAACTAGCGCCTACAACTAGCAAGTATCAAGGTTCAAATCCAAAGTCTGTATGAAGCACCATTCAAGACTCAAGACCAAGTTTCAGAAGACTTAAGAGATAAGAATCCTTGTAACTAGTAGCTGATAGGCTTAGTTAGTCTTTTTCAGTTTTCATTTTTGTTGTAATGACAGGACCGCGGACCGGAACCTCAACGGAACGGCACCTCGATCGGCTCTTCACCTCGGTACACTTCACTATCTCTCTCATCCCGAACTACACGTGGCCTGATTCCTGTATAACCAAGGATATGTAGGCAGCTCAGATACCAGGGCTCGGTCACATTCCCTCCCTTTCCTTAAGTGTAGTCCGTCCAAGTAATGGTCGGGTCAAAAACACGTCTAGTCGTTCTTTGTCGGAAAACTCTTCGTGTTTCCAGTCAAAGAGGGGCAGCTGTAAGCACGTGATTTTTGACCCTCCCCGAGAATTTTCACATTTTTAGCATGAATATGTGAAATTGGGTCCAAGATAGCTATTTTAACTATTTTTACTTTATTTCGTTGCAAAAGAAAATTTCAAAAATATATATATAAATTTTATTTTATGTATCTCTCATAAACTTGAAAAATACAAAAATTGTACTTTATTTTGGTACTTTATATAAATTCGAAAATTACAAAAAATAGTTTTATTAATATTCTATAGTCGTTTTTAACTTTGAAAAATACAAAAATATTACCTCATATTTTATCTTAATATTTAAAAACGAAAATTACAAAAAAATAGTTTTATTAATATTTTTGTAGCTATTTTAAATCTTGAAAAAAATATTTAAAAGGATAGAGTTTTGTTTAATTAGTCTTATTTTTGGTAGTTATTTTGCATACATAGGACTAGTTAAGCAACGTGTTTTTATTTCTTGGGACCGGGCAAAAGAATAATATTCGGGTTCAAACTACCCGGTTTTAGGCCTATTTTCGGACCTAGCCCATAATAAACCGTGTCCAGGACACGTGGGGAACCCCACCACGCGTGGGGGACATATGCCTCGAACCCCACCACGCGTGGGCTCATTTTTCTGGGTAAAACCCATGCTAAATGCACGGATGAAAGACAAAGGCATGGGGACTTTTAAAAAATTGGAAAAAGGGGGTACTGCATATCTTCTTCTTAAAAAGAAGAAGACAAAAGGGAAAAGGGACGAAAAAAAGAACCAGAAAGACTTGGAGGATTTTTGAAATTTTGGAAAAAAGAGTACTGTGCAAAAAAAACCCTACAAAGGGAGTACTGTTCCTGCTTCTTCTTCCTGAGGAAGAACCCACGAAGAAACCCTACTGCCCCCCAGCGTCGAACTCCTCCTCCTCCTGTCCAAACAACTACCTCCTCGACCCGTCACCTTCCCCGGCAGCCCCACCGTCGTCCAACCACCCCCCGTCGGTAAACCACCATTAACGACCCCTACTGTCGCAGCGAGGACCAACTCCTCCATCGCCTGAAACCTCACGTCGCCACTGTCCCTCAGCTCTAGCATCACCCAAATGAACGCCATAACCACCACCCCCCACGTCCAAACACCTACTGAAACCAGTCGCACCCCCACGCACCCGCCATTGCTCGTCGTCAACCTCCAGCTCCAGTCCGTCGACCCACCTCCAACCTGAACCACTGCCCAACACGAGCTTCCCAACAGCCTGTCGCAACCAACGCCCTCGTCATTTTCCAGTCGACAACCATCATCCCGTCACCATTAAACACTGCCCGTCGACCCCCACAATCGTCGACTAAACAGTCCGTCAGCTTCACGCCACTAGCTGAGCCGGAGTTCATGGAGGTGAGCTGCTCGACCTTGTGTTGAGGTCGAGTTCCAGTCCAAGGTCCAAAGGTTGAGCCGAGGTCCGGTGCGTCGAGTTTGTTCCGGGGTTTTCGTTGTTTGTTCCTTGTTCAGTGAAGTCCGGTTTGAGTTCCGTAGGAAGCACTGTTTGTCGTTCTAGGATTGTCGAGGTTCGAAGGTTGGTGTTCTTCATCCTTTGTTTCATTTCATTCATTTTGCATATTATGGTTCAAGGCAATAAATGAAAATATTCGATATGTATGAATGTCAACAATGCAATTTTTGTTGTTGTGTTAAAAATGGTATTTTATGTTTAGTTACTGCATGCTTAAAGTAAATGTGAGCATATGAACGAGGTTATTCTATTTTTTATTTTTACCATGGATATTATTACCTGTTAGAATCGTTTTTTGTTTAATCTCGGATGGCTTCACTAGTAGGAAATCGTAGTTGTTTTAAGTTTGCCCTTAAAAAGTAAAAATGAGACGAGCCCCGCAAAAAATAAAAAAAATAAAAAGAAAAAAAATGCACAAGCCGCGGGGCCCTCTAAATGTATATATTAAATACTTAGATTCCGGGACGGGCCGTTTAGCAAGTTTCACGGCCCTACCCAAAAATAATAATGCGCTAGTTGCTTCAGGCGCGCCTTTAATAATTTGTTATCTCCCTAAATTCGGGTGCACATTTATGTGACCCAAATCCAAATCTCAACGGAGTCGAAATATGTCTCTAGTCACGGGCGCATTGATTGCGGCGTGGCCCGAGATGCATTTCCATGACGTTGCAAATTCTTAAAAAAAATAAGAACGAGATGAGCCTCGCCGAATAAAAATACAAATTGCGGGGCCCTCAGTAAATACTTGTGTTAAATTACTTAGAATTCAGGAGGGCCGCTTAGTGAATTTCGTGGCCTTCCCAAAATAATAACGCGATAGTCTCTTTAGGCGCGTGTTTAATAATTTACTTTCTTAAAACTTGGGGTGTGCATTTCATGCGACCCAAATCCAAATCCCAAAACGTCAAATAAGATATGTTCCGGATTGTGGGTGCATTTCATGTGACGCAGTCCAAAGACATGTTTTAAGCGACGTTCACATTCCTAATAATAATAATTAATAAAGCGGTTAAAAGATAAAATTTGCACATGGTTCATAATTGTATTAAAAATCAGATAAATAAGCCGAATATAACAGTTGAGCGACCGTGCTAGAACCACGGAACTCGGGAATGCCTAACACCTTCTCCCGGGTTAACAGAATTCCTTATCCGGATTTCTGGTACGCAGACTATAATATAGAGTCATTATTTTCCTCGATTCGGGATTAAAATTGGTGACTTGGGACACCCTAAATCTCCCAAGTGGCGACTCTGAAATAATTAAACCAATCCCGTTTCGATTGTCCTTTAATTGGAAAAAACTCCCCCTGCGCCCCTCGGGTGCGGAAAAAGGAGGTGTGACAAAGGCTACTTCAATGAGGTTTCAAATGGCAGATAGAACAATAAAGAGTCCGTTTGGGATTATTGATGATGTTCTTGTTCGGGTGGATAAGTCCATTTTTCCTGTTGACTTTGTGATCTTGGACTGCGAGGTTGACTATGAGGTTCCGATCATATTGGAAAGACCTTACCTTGAAACTGGGAAGGCCTTGGTTAATATGGAAGCAGGGGATCTCACCTTCCGGGTGGGTAATAAAAAAATGGTCTTTCATGTGTGCAAATCAATGAAGCATCCCACCAGTACTAAAACGTGCTCTTTTATGGATCTTGTCACGAAAGTGATAATTGATAATACTAGTGCAATGATCAATGTGGAGAACCCTCTAGAAGCGATGTTATTGAACCTTGATGTCAATGAGGATGAAGGCCTTGTGGAGTGTGTCAATGCTTTACATGGAATGAGCTCTTACTCTTATGAGCCTCAGAAGCTCTCTTTGGATCTTGAGAATAGAAAGATACCACCAACAAAGCCCTCAATCGAGGAACCTTCTGTATTAGAGTTAAGCCTTTGCCTCCACACCTCAGGTATGAATTCTTAGGCCCTAGTTCAACTTTGCTAGTTATTCTTTCCTCTTGTCTTACTAACGTGCAGGTAGATGCAACACTGAAGGTGCTCCAAAGAAGAAAAAAGGCAATTGGATGGACTCTACCTGATATTTGGGGAATAAGCCCCGTCTTTTACATGCAAAAGATCATACTTCAAGATGATGCCAAGCCCTCCATAGAACATCAAAGGAGGTTGAACGAGGCAATGCAAGAGGTTGTCAAAAAGGAGGTGATCAAGTGGTTAGATGTAGGGGTTGTGTACCCCATCTCGGATAGTTCTTGGATTTCACCGGTACAATGTGTGCCGAAGAAGGGTGGTATGACGGTGGTGACCAATGAACAAAATGAGTTGATTCCAACCAGGACTGTCACCGGATGGAGGGTGTGCATGGACTACCGCAAGCTGAATAAAGTGACCCACAAGAATCACTTTCCATTGCCTTTTCTTAGCCAGATGCTGATAGACTTTCTAGGCGTGCCTTCTACTATTTCTTGGATGGGTACTCCGGGTACAACCAGATTTTCATTGCTCCAAAAGATCAGGAGAAAATAACCTTCAGTTGTCCGTATGGCACCTTTGCCTTTTCTAGGATGCCATTTGGTTTGTGTAATGCACCGGCTATATTCCAGCGGTGTATAATGGCTATCTTTACTGACATGGTGGAGGACGTTTTGGAGGTTTGCATGGACGACTTCAGTGTTGTGGGTGACTCTTTTGATGAATGTTTGAAGAATCTTGACAAGGTGTTGGCTCGGTGTGAAGAGACCAATCTTGTGCTTAACTGGGAAAATGCTACTTTATGGTCGAGGAGGGCATTGTCATCGGCCATAAGATCTCAAAGCACGACATAGAGGTGGAGAAGGCTAAAATTGAAGTGATCTCAAAGCTTCCTCCTCCTACTTCAGTCAAGGGTGTTAGGAGTTTTCTTGGCATGCGGGGTTCTACCGAAGATTCATCAAAGACTTTTCTAAGGTAGTGAATCCTTTGTGTAAGTTATTGGAAAAGGATGCCAAGTTCATGTTTAATGAGGAATGTATGAAAGCTTTTGAACTCCTCAAGTACAAATTGACAACCACTCCCATTATTACCGCACCCAATTGGAGCTTACCTTTTGAGCTAATGTGTGACGCAAACGATGTTGAGATAGGAGCAGTTTTGGGTCAAAGAGTCAACAAGATGTTTCACCCAGTGTATTATGCAAGAAAGACAATGAATGATGCTCAAGTGAATTAAACGGTGATGGAAAAAGAGTTGTTAGCAATTGTGTTCGCAATGGAGAAGTTTAGACCTTATTTCATGGGTGCCAAGGTGATAGTTCAAACCAACCATGCAGCACTCCGCTACTTGATGACAAAGAAGGATTCCAAAGCTCAGTTGATGAGATGGATTTTATTGCTTCAAGAGTTTGGTCTCGAGGTTGTGGATCGTAAAGGGTGTGAGAACCAAGTGGCGGACCACTTGTCCCGCTTGGTGGAAGAGGGGAGTGATAAGTTGGTATTTTACCAACTTATCTCCTCTTAATACTTAGTATTTTTTATAATTTTATTGAGAAACTAAGACATTTATTGATGTTTATTGGCATATTTCAGTTGTCAAGTGATTTAGAAGTGATGGTGAAGAAATTGTGTGAAAAACAAGTCAAAATGTGTCAAAATTGTGAGAAATGAAAGGCGCAATCACGTGTTACTTAATGCAATCGTATAAGCTTAAGCATATGAATCAGTGCGCACGCGTATGAAAACATGTGAACGCATAAAGGAAAGTCTAGTCAGCGGCTGGTCAACAAGCTTGTGCGAACGCAGAGGACCATATGTGATCGCATACCTGGGAGAATTTATTCTCTGCGATCGCGGTTGCACTGTTGCTAACGCATAGAGTAAATTCTGGGCAGTTCCGGGCAGTTTTGGAATTTCACACCGTCGTCCCCCAAGCCATTTAATACACACCCTAGCAGATATTTTGGAGAATCTTTTGGCATATTTTCAGTTCCAAAGGCTTGAGAGAACAAGGTTGGAAGCTAGGGTTTGCACACACACTTGAATTTTGAAGATTTCAAGCTTGTGGTTAAGGATTTCTTACCCATTTATGTTTCTTTCTTCATTTCCTTGTTTTTATTGAATATTTAAGTGTGTAGTATTTATTTCCAACACTTGAATCTTGTTTGTGGAAATATTCATAGTTAAAGTGTGGATTAAATACCTTGTTGTGCTTATGTATTAAATGATTTTCATTTATTTATGAAATGAGTTGTTGTTTCTTTAATTATTCTTGTTCTTTAATGTTTTCAAAGAGATTAGCTAACCCTAGGACTCGCCCATTAACTCCGAATTAATTTTGGAAAAGAAAATTTGGGGTTAGGAAAGATTAAGTAACAAGAACTTAAGGTTTTAACCCTCATTTTGTAGATTCTACCTAGGGATAGGATTGAACTACTTGTAGCCATATCCGGGTATTCTTATCCTCTTAATTGGGTTAGGAATAATTCAATTAGGAAGTCTTGTTAGTCTTCGAAAGAAGCTAATTAAAAATTATTATCCGTGGCTAATTAACATAAACTCGCTCATATTTGTAAAATCCTGAAATATATTGGATCGTTACTTGAGTGTAACTCCCGATGCATCCATGCTTGTAGCCATTGATCATTTTACTTGCTTTCTAGGTTAGTTTACATTTCCATATTTAGATATAAATATTTTCTCAAATCAATTCTAAGTGTTTGACATTGCATAACAAGTGATAATTCTCTTACATTCCTAATCGCCTACATATTGTTCACTGTAAGATTCGACCCCGACTCATAGTTGGGTAAATTATATTGCATGCGACCGTGTCCATTTACTTTTTAGTAGTGGATTTGGACGTCATCAAAATTGGCGCCATTGCCGGGCAACAATTTGGCGTAATTTAGGTTGTTGAGAAATAAGTGTAAGTGCTTTGGTCCAAACTTGTGAATATTTGTGTAATTATTTTTCTTACCTTGGTCTATTTTTTTTGTTTATTTTTGAAAAATGGCATCATTTAATGAAAAGTGGTCGGATGGTAGTTGTTCATACTTTGATGACCCTTGTCCTTATTGTGGAGGACCACACTCGGGGCAAAATTATTTAAATTCTCCCGGGGGTGGATTGTGCGCACAATCTCAAACCCATGAGTGGAGTATTTGTCATAAGTATGGTTGCCAAAATGGTCATTGGGATGATTGTGCTTATTTGTCCGTCCCTTCCTTGATCACCCGTTATGATGATTTTACTTTTTGTGATGAAAATTTTAGGGATGAGGAAGTGGAAGAAAAGGAGCATGGCCAAAATGGAGAGTTCAAGCTCATGTTGGAGTGCTTACTTGAAGGAGGAAACAAAGAACAACGTGCCTTGGAGGAGCTTTTGGAGAATAGTCTCCAAAATGACTTGGCACTTGAAAGGTTGCACTCACGAATGGGAGAAATGCTTGAAGCTTTAGAGCTCCAAAAATCCTCGGAAGTTAATGATAGCCAAGAATTTTCCTTAGATGTGGAAGCCCAAAATCCTTCCTTGGCGCTTGATCAAAAGCAAGAAGAACTCTCAAATGCTCAAAATGAGAAGATGATGCTCATGTTGGAGACCATTCTTGAAAATGAGGAGAAGTACAACTTTACACTCGAGGACTTGAAACAAAGCTTGACTCATAATGATGAACATATTCGCACTTTGGAAGATCAATTGAAAACATTGATTGAGGCCCACTATGCCCACCAACTTGAGAGTGTGGAAAGAAGTCAAGAAGAGTCCGATTTCGAGGAAGAAAGTGAGCTCTACTTTGAGGAATCAAGAATTGAACATCCACCAACCGATTCCATGAGTGTTAGTGATGCCAATAAAAATATGGAATTAGAGTCAACCGGTGTAAATGAAAATTTGGTTGATATTAACTCTAGTTCGGGGGAAGAAGAGGATGTCAAAATTCGGGAAGAATTGCAATTTAGAGGGTTGATATCACATTTCAAACATTTTTCAACATTGGAATTGTGTGGTGAAATGGAAATTGAACTACACGAGTCAATGAGAGATTGCGAGGAGGAAAGACAAAGGCCATACATTTAACAATTTGAGGGAGCAAGAAGGCAAAATGACATTCCTCATATAAAAGCCAAGAAATGCAAAATGAAGAAATTGAGGTTTGGCTTGATCATCAACTTACCACCCCCCACCACACGTGGTCACAAGCTTGATTCCAAGCTAGGTGCCCAATTCATATCATCCAAGTGGCGAGAAAAGTGGTAAAGTTAAATGCGGCGCTTGGTGGGAGGCAACCCACCGATTCCAAAATTTTTGGTCGTTTTTGAAATTTTATTTTTTAGAATAGCTTATTATATTATTTCTAACCAATCTGTCAAGTTTCAAAAATTTTGGAGTTGATTTGAGCAGGTCGAGGTGACCGGGAATGTAACGACCCGAACCGTCGTTTCCTGTATTTTCATCCCGTATTCCCCGTTAAATGCTTATTCATGTTTCAATATGTGTACTTGGTGAATTTGAGTCAATTCAGATCGAGTTTGGTATGAAATGGGACAATTAGTCTCTTTAAGGAAGAATTAGTTTGGAAAAGTCAACCAGACATTAACTTGTGAGTTAGAGGGCTTGGAATTGAATTCCGATGATTCGGTTAGTTTTGTGGGATGATTTAAGGCCTAGGATCGCAATCGGAATTAATTTTGGAGGTCCGGTGAAGAAATTAGCTCATTTTGGCGAAGTTAGTATTTTGGCGATTTCCGGTTGATAGGTGAAATTTTGATCCGATGGTCGGAATGGAATTCCGAGAATTTCTGTAGCTTCGTTATGTCATTTTGGACTTGTGTGCAAAATTTGAAGTCAATCGGACGTGATTTGATAGGTTTCGGCATCGGAAATAGAAGTTGGAAATTCTAAAGTTCATAAAACTTGGATTGGAGGTTGATTCATGATTTTAGCATTGTTTGATGTGATTTGAGGCCTCAAGCAAGTCCGTAATGTATTTTTGGACTGGTTGGTATTATTGGTCGGGGTCCCGGGGGCCTCGGGTGTGTTTCGGATGCCCAACGGGTCATTTTTGGAAGATTTTTGCCGTTTTGAGTATAAATGTAATGATCTAAAGGTTCATTTTAGTTCTAGAGATCCAAATTTGATTTCGAAACTTCAAGTTTAAATCATGAATTATAAGAATGATCTGAAAATTTTGGTTTAATTTCATCAAGTCGCGATTGGGTTTTTGACGTGAAATGTGAGTTAATTGTTTGACGAGCAAAATGGGTATTAAACTAGGCAAACGAGCTCCGAATTGAGTTTCAATTGAAGGGTTGTGTTCGTAATATTATTTGTGACTCATAGGAACAAGAATCGTCTAATTCCGAGTTCGTATGATGGAGTTAGAGCCATTTTAGTGAAAAATGGTTGTGCTGCAAATTTCTTAAAAGCTGCTGTATTTTCTGCAGCAGTAAACAGTACCCGCGCGTGAACAGTAACTGCGTGAGTGAACAATGACCTCACGCGCATGAACAGTGCCCCCGCATGAACAGTACCGAAAATTTCTGGACAGATTTAATGTCCAGCAGTCCGAGTTTGGTCATTTTTTTTGACTTCCAAGCTCGGATTTTGGGCGATTTTTAGCAAGAAATCTTGGGAAATCTTGAGGTAAGTCACTTGTGATTATTTCTACTCCATAATATTGAATTATCATCGAATAATCCGACTAGATTACATGTTTTTGAGGAGTAAATTGAAGATTTAGGCCTAGGGATTTGAAAATAAGATTTGAAGATTTGAGGGGTCATTTGAACTCCGATTTTGGTAAATTTTATATGTACGGACTCGTGGCGAGACGAGGAATCCGGTGAATATAACTTTCGTAATTTTTTGAGAAGTGGGCCCGGGGCTCGGGTTTTGCGAATTTCGTGAATTTCGATATTTTTCGAGTCTTTTCGATTGGGTTATATTCCCTTAGCCTATTGTAATGTATTCGTTGTGGTTTTGACCAGATTCGATGCGCGAAGAGGTAAATTCGAGAGGTAAGGGCATAGCGGAGTAGATATTGGACCGTCTTGAGGTGAGTAATGATTTTAAATGATGCACTGAGGGTTTGAAACCCCGGATTGCACAACATACTACTATGTTGAGATGAGACACGCATTGTATGACGAGCGCGGGGTCATTTACTATTGGGGATTGTGACTTGGTCCATCCCAGTTGATATTTTTACCGCGTAATTGATAAAGATTTATTATTTTTCACTATGATTGGGCTTATTGCCATATTTAGGCTTCGTGCCAATTATCTGAAATCTTTTGTGAATTTACATCACTATTTTCCTCACGAATTGAAATATTATTTGAACTCAGTCTAATTGAATTATATTATTTTGTGAACTCAGCTACATTTATACTCAACTCGAGATTTAATGATATTTATAATGCTGTTGAGCTGAGCACTATTGTTTTACTGATGCCCAAGAGGCTTATGATTATTTTCTGGACTGATTGAGGCCGAGGGCCATACGTGAGGATATGTTGAGTGATGTGAGGAGGCTTTCAGGCCTCGAGTGTTATATGAGGAGGCTTTCAGGCCTCGTGTGTGATGTGTGAAGGCTTTCAGGCCTATTGATATTGCGCTTGGGCTGTAGGAGCCCCTCCGGAGTCTGTACACACCCCCAGTGAGCGCAGGGTACCCAGGTGAGTTGGGAGTGGGCCCGAGAGGCCGTTGCTTGTGTGTGGTGAGTTGGGAGTGAGCCCGAGGGGCTGATGTTGTGTGCTGGTGAGTTGGGAGTGAGCCCGAGGGGCTGATACTACTGAGATTTACATATTGAGCCCGAGGGGCAAGCTTTTGATTTATCCTTTCTGTGGAAATTATTTGTCTTTACTGTTTTAAAAGAAGAATTATCTGATACTCACTATTTTACTGTATAACTGATTTTACTGCTTGGGATAGCGCTATATTGTGCCGTTATGAGATTTCATGTTTTCAGTCGTTATTTATTTTTATTACTCACTGGGTCGGAGTACTCACATTACTCCCTGCACCATGTGTGCAGATACAGGCAGAGCTGAGTTCGCTCCTGAGCGCTGATTCTTTCCAGACCAGGCGGTGACTAGGAGTAACGAGGTAGCTGTTGACGTCCGCAGCCCCGTTTTCTCCCTTATCTTTGTTATTTATGATAATTCCAGACTTTGTAAAATATTAGTAAACTCTGTAGTAGCTCATGACTTGTGACACCCCGATTTCGGGCTGAGTTGGGAGGGTTTTCCTTGTTCTATCACGTTTATTTCGCATTTAAGATTATATTGCCCATGATTTAGATTTATTCCTGCTAAGTAATTATAAAGAGATGTACTGTTTTGTTGATTGGCTGGCCTTGTCCTCACAAGAGGCGCCATCACGACCGGGTTGGGATTTTGGGTCGTGACAAGTTGGTATCAGAGCCTAGGTTACATAGGTCTCACGAGTCATGAGCAGGTTTAGCAGAGTCTCGTGGATCGGTATGGAGACGTGTATATTTATCCTCGAGAGGCTGCAGCACCTTTAGGAAAGACTTCATATTCTTGAATTCTTACCGTGCGTCTTTGATTCAGCTTGAAAAATTGACTCTTATAATTCCTTCCACGTGTTCGTATGCACGAACGAGCGCTCAGTATTAGATGTGCCTTGATGGCTTGTGATTACCTGATCGAAGGGAGAGATGTGACCTCTGTGAGTTGATGTTGGGCCAGTCTGAAGGACTTGAGGACGGATCTTTGCCTATGGCTTGAGCACCGAGGTGCTAATTGTGCGAGCAAGTGTTTTGAACTTATATGTCTGGTATTGTCCCTATTAGTGGGAATGATGGTTGGATAGCTACGTGAGGAGTATGTTAGTACTGCGAGATGTATCTATATGACTTGGAAGTGACGAGGAAGGGCTGCAGGATGATAGATGAACTATTAAGTGCTTGATTTTCATTGTGATTAGATGTGTAGCCCCGAAATATGGGCGCGTGGAGAATCTTTTCATGTCTCCTATTTGGAGTGAAGTGAATTTCATGTTACGGCATGAGTTTAGACTCAGAAAGATTAAGTGATTGTGTAATGTGTATGACCGTGGAAGGTATACAAAAATGTTAATTGGAGGTGAAGCAGGTGGGTTATCTCCTGAGGAGTGTCCTAAGGTGGTGCGATCTTTATGTTGTCTATTAGAATATCTCATTTACAAGTGAAGAATATGCATTGAAATCTAAATTGGGCCTCCTAAAGAGTGGGCTTAACTGTTGTGTGAGTGAATTCAAGAATTGCAGAAGAGTTAAAATTCTAGATGATTCGTGTTTCCACAAGCTTATGAAGGAGTGAGTTTAATCTCACTATGGTATTACGGCAGCAATAGAGTATATGCGTTGTGAATTATTGAGTACGTTTTGATCTATGGCTTTGAGCCAAGTTGGGGAGTTTGCTATTAATTAAGTCGATTGCACGGTTATGTGCTATATTGGTTCCAGTTTGAGGCGTGTTGGTGAGTCAGTTATGGCTTACGGAGATTTAAGGTCGATTAGTCGGTGGCCGGGCCCATTTTTATGCTATTCCAAGAAGGACTGATGCTATTGCTTCAGATGATGTCATTATAGGAATTGTTCCAGTCTGCCACAAAGATGCTTTTGTATTATTCGATCCTGGTTCCACCTATTCTTATGTATCCTCATATTTTGCTCATTATTTGGGTACGCCCTTGGAGTTTCTTTCTTTATCTGTTCATGTATCTACCCAGTGTGCGATACTGTTGTTGTGGACCGTGTGTACCGGTCATGTGTTGTGATTATTGAGGGTCTGATGACCCGAGTTGATCTATTACTATTGAGCATGGTGGATTTTGATGTTATATTGGGCATGGATTGGTTATCTCTATGTCATGTTATTCTAGACTGTCATGCTAAGACAGTTACTTTGGCTATGCCAGGTGTACCGCAGATCGAGTGGCGTGGTATGACTGATTATGTTCCTAGCAGAGTAATTTCTTTCTTAAAAGCCCAACGTATGGTTGGGAAAGGTTGTCTGTCATATCTAGTTTTTGTGTGAGATGTTGGAGCTGAGACCCCTAGTATTGATTCTGTCACAGTTGTGAGGGATTTTTCCTAATGTATTTCCTGCAGACCTGTCGGGCATGACACCGGATAGGGATATTGATTTCGGTATCGACTTGGTGTTGGGCACTCAACCCATTTCTATTCCATCGTACCGTATGGCACCAGCAGAGCTGAAAGAATCGAAGGAGCAGCTTCAGGAACTCCTAGATAAGGGGTTCATTCGACCTAGCGTGTCCCCGTGGGGTGCACCAGTCTTATTTGTGAAGAATGACGATGGCACAATGAGAATGTGCATTGATTACAGCCAATTGAATAAAGTAACAGTGAAGAACAAGTATCATTTGCCTCGTATTGATAGCTTGGTTATGTGCGAACAGATTTGAAAGTTTTCTTGATGGTTTTTACCATGGTTCGAGCCGGATATCTTACAGGTGCACGGACCATATTGTATATTATGAACCCCTCATAAATGGGAGAAAATAGAATATTTCTAACTGCCGGAATGTAATTTTCCTATAGCCCGGAAATTCTAATGATATTCTTGCATTTGCAAAATGATGGCATAATAGACGTGGTATGTTATGCATGTTTAATATTTTCATGTACGAGGTGGCAGTTCATTCTTGAAGAAAAGGACATGAATTCTAAATAGAATAGTCAGTTTCAGATATTTAGATTGAATGTTATAACTGCTCGGTAAGGCCTGAGAAGGATGCACATTACATTCTGATTAACAGATGTCTATTGGCGTTTCAACGCTCACTTGGTTGATCGACTACCAATATTTCGATCTTGTTATGTATTTAGAAATTTTTTGAAAATAATTATCTTGGGATGATCGTACTTGAGGGACGTGTCAGTCATTTGGGTGCTGAGGTTGTGATCAGTTATAGTGATTTATGTGATCTATGAATTTGGAGATGGGAAATTCTCAAAAATATACTATTTCGGGATTGTGGCATGTTGAGGAAAGTATTTTATCTAAATCATTGGATGCACTAGTCGAGCTAATTGATGGTGATAACTATACGCTGTGAGCGCAGATATATGTGGGGTTTGAACATGTGTGCAAGCACCGAGCCAATATTCGTGATCGGAAGATACGTAGGCTATGATATGCCTAAAGTGGGATATTGAGCTTAAAGGTATAATGTTTCTCGTATTCGTAACTCTGTTAAGAACTATCTGGACTATACTTGAGATTTCCAAGATGCTAAATTCCAGAACAAACTTGGTAATTACTAATTCTGTGCTAACTTGCTGATTTGAGCTATGACAGCACAGTTTGCTCATGACTACGATATAGAGTGTTATTTATGCCAGTCCAGGAGCATGAGAATCTTGTTTCACTTAGCATATACATGTGTACTTGCTGGATTACTTCTATATGATATGCTTGGATTGGAGGTTTGTGACCGTGCCAGGTGGATTATGTTATTGGCAATTAAGTTGCTCGTGAAGTTAATGTCAATGTGAGTTATAGAAGAGCCGGTTATTATTATTCTATTCATGTATCTTGGTTCCACTGTGATTGATGAGCTCATAGAATATCGTTGGGGTGGTACTTGTGGAACTTGCAAAGCGGCTCTCTTCTTTGAGGTATTTTCCCTTTTAGGGGTAACATGATGGTGCAATAGTGAGGTTTACTGGTATGGCATTGTATTATGTACTTCTCCATGGGCATGATGATTCTCTTGTGGTACTAAACATCAAATTGCGCTTGGTTGATATGGGAAATGGTTATGGCTTACCGCATGATTTAGTCATCATTGGCAGCATATGAAAGTGTGAGATGAGACTTTAGTTGATAAGAGTTTTTCTATCGGCATTCGAGTGTTGTGTGCAGCTGTTGTGATTAGAAGTTATCACTACAAGCGTTTGAGTTATGTGGTATATCATGTAATAGCACCTGAGGTTGCAGGTGTGGATTATTACAACTTGTTCGGGCTTATTCACAGTATAAATGTGGGATTCTGATCATATGAAAGATTTCAAAAGTGGAAACGTGGTCCTATGGCTTATGGGCTAGATTGGATTGCAAAATTTAAGTTACAATATATTGTCGGACCTATATGAGATAGGGTGATGTGGGATCACCCCAGGGTATATGCGTGGCGAGGTTACTAAGCGATTGTTTGGCTATTGGGACAACTCTGGGCACGTTCGAGGACGAACGTTTGTTTTAGTTGAGGAGAATGTAACGACCCGAACCGTCGTTTCCTGTATTTTCATCCCGTATTCCCTGTTAAATGCTTATTCATGTTTCAATATGTGTACTTGGTGAATTTGAGTCAATTCGGATCGAGTTTGGTATGAAATGGGACAATTAGTCTCTTTAAGGAAGAATTAGTTTGGAAAAGTCAACCGGACATTGACTTGTGAGTTAGAGGGCTCGGAATTGAATTCCGATGATTCGGTTAGTTTCGGGGGATGATTTAAGGCCTAGGAGCACAATCGGAATTAATTTTGGAGGTCCGGTGAAGAAATTAGCTCATTTTGGCAAAGTTAGTATTTTGGCGATTTCCGGTTGATAGGTGAAATTTTGATCCGAAGGTCGGAATGGAATTCCGAGAATTTTTTAGCTTCGTTATGTCATTTTGAACTTGTGTGCAAAATTTGAAGTCAATCGGACGTGATTTGATAGGTTTCGGCATCGGAAATAGAAGTTGGAAATTCTAAAGTTCATAAAACTTGGATTGGAGGTTGATTCATGATTTTAGCATTGTTTGATGTGATTTGAGGCCTCGAGCAAGTCCGTAATGTATTTTGACTGGTTGGTATTATTGGTCGGGGTCCCGGGGGCCTCGGGTGTGTTTCGGATGCCCAACGGGTCATTTTTGGAAGATTTTTGCCGTTTTGAGCATAAATGTAATGATCTAAAGGTTCATTTTTAGTTCTAGAGATCCAAATTTGATTTCGAGACTTCAGGAATTTAAATCATGAATTATAGGACTGATCTGGAAATTTTGGTTTAATTTCATCAAGTCGCGATTGGTTTTTTGACGTGAAATGTGAGTTAATTGTTTAACGAGCAAAATGGGTATTAAACTGAGCAAACGAGCTGTGAATTGAGTTTCGATTGAAGGTTTGTGTTCGTATTATTATTTTTGACTCATAGGAATAAGAATCGTCTAATTCCGAGTTTGTATGATAGAGTTAGAGCCATTTTAGTAAAACATGGCTGTGCTGCAAATTTCTTAAAAGCTGTTGTATTTTCTGCAGCAGTGAACAATACCCGCGCGTGCACAGTAACCGCGCGGGTGAACAGTGACCTCACGTGCATGAACAATACCGAAAATTTCTGGACAGATTTAATGTCCAGCAGTCCGAGTTTGGTCATTTTTTTTGACTTCCAAGCTCGGATTTTGGGCAATTTTTAGTAAGAAATCTTGGGAAATCTTGAGGTAAGTCACTTGTGATTATTTCTACTCCATAATATTGAATTATCATCGAATAATCCGACTAGATTACATGTTTTTGAGGAGTAAATTGAAGATTTAGGCCTAGGGATTTGAAAATAAGATTTGAAGATTTGAGGGGTCATTTGAACTCCGATTTTGGTAAATTTTATATGTACGGACTCGTGGCGAGACGAGGAATCCGGTGATGTGACTTTTGTAATTTTTTGAGAAGTGGGCCCGGGGCTCGGGTTTTGCGAATTTCATGAATTTTGATATTTTTCGAGTCTTTTCGATTGAGTTATATTCCCTTAGCCTATTGTAATGTATTCGTTGTGATTTTGACCAGATTCGACGCGCGAAGAGGTAAATTCGAGAGGCAAGGGCATAGCGGAGTAGATATTGGACCGTCTTGAGGTGAGTAATGATTTTAAATGATGCACTGAGGGTTTGAAACCCCGGATTGCACAACATACTGCTATGTTGAGATGAGACACGCGTTGTATGACGAGCGCGGGGTCATTTACTATTGGGGATTGTGACTTGGTCCATCCCAGTTGATATTTTTACCGCGTAATTGATAAAGATTTATTGTTTTTCACTATGATTGGGCTTATTGCCATATTTGGGCTTCGTGCCAATTATCTGAAATCTTTTGTGAATTTACATCACTATTTTCCTCACGAATTGAAATATTATTTGAACTCAGTCCAATTGAATTATATTATTTTGTGAACTCAGCTACATTTATACTCAACTCGAGATTTAATGATATTTATAATGTTGTTGAGCTGAGCACTATTGTTTTACTGATGCCCAAGAGGCTTATGATTATTTTCTGGACTGATTGAGGCCGAGGGCCATACGTGAGGATATGTTGAGTGATGTGAGGAGGCTTTCAGGCCTCGAGTGTTATATGAGGAGGCTTTCAGGCCTCGTGTGTGATGTGTGAAGGCTTTCAGGCCTATTGATATTGCGCTTGGGCTGTAGGAGCCCCTCCGGAGTCTGTACACACCCCCAGTGAGCGCAGGTACCCAGGTGAGTTGGGAGTGGGCCCGAGAGGCCGTTGCTTGTGTGTGGTGAGTTGGGAGTGAGCCTGAGGGGCTGATGTTGTGTGCTGGTGAGTTGGGAGTGAGCCCGAGGGGCTGATACTATACTGAGATTTACATATTGAGCCCGAGGGGCAAGCTTTTGATTTATCCTTTCTGTGGAAATTATTTGTCTTTACTGTTTTAAAAGAAGAATTATCTGATACTCACTATTTTACTGTATAACTGATTTTACTGCTTGGGATAGCGCTATATTGTGCCGTTATGAGATTTCATGTTTTCAGTCGTTATTTATTTTTATTACTCACTGGGTCGGAGTACTCACATTACTCCCTGCACCATGTGTGCAAATACAGGCAGAGATGAGTTCGCTCCTGAGCGCTGATTCTTTCCAGACCAGGCGGTGACTAGGAGTAACGAGGTAGCTGTTGACGTCCGCAACCCCATTTTCTCCCTTATCTTTGTTATTTATGATAATTCCAGACTTTGTAAAATATTAGTAAACTCTGTAGTAGCTCATGACTTGTGACACCCCGATTTCGGGCTGAGTTGGGAGGGTTTTCCTTGTTCTATCACGTTTATTTCGTATTTAAGATTATATTGCCCATGATTTAGACTTATTCCTGCTAAATAATTATAAAGAGATGTACTGTTTTGTTGATTGGCTGGCCTTGTCCTCACAAGAGGCACCATCACGACCGGGTTGGGATTTTGGATCGTGACAGGGAAGCCAAAAACCAATAGTTGGTGCAAAATTGCAGTGCAACACACTGTTGCATTATGCGATCGCCGCACAAAAAGTGCGATCGCATTTCAGTAGGTAGCAGGTACACTATGTGATCACATAGTTGCCAAAACCTTCGCAAATTTTCAGGACTTTTTGCACTATGCGATCGCAATTGTGCTCTCGCGATCGCATAGATCCAGGTAAGTCACATGAACTTTAAACACTGGATATCGAAAATAGCCAACACTTCTACCCAAACAATAGAAACTGAGTTTTCTCACTCCCCTGGCCCTCAACATCTTCTCAAGGGTTTTCTCTCTTCAATTCCATCTCAATAATCAAGTTTAATCTCAAAGGTATGTGCTTCGTCACTCTAATCTCTCTTAAAGTTCCATTCTTTGTTCTATAAATGTGAATGAACAACCATTTTTCCTTCTTCTTCTTCTCTACTTCATGTCTAGGGCTGAAATTTTAGAGTATTTGCTGTGAATATTGTGTTTGAGTGTGTGCTTGCTTGCTGGGTAAAGTTGGTTGAGAGAGTGAGTTCTTAATTGTTGAAAAATTTGAGGTTAGATCTGTGTATAATATCTCTAAAATTGCTATGAAAAATTGATGCTTATCATGTGTTTGGGAAAATTCCCAAAAGAACTTCAACTGGGCGAGGCAGGAGACCTTCGCGATCGCGTTGACTGTTTCGCGATTGCATAGGTCTAATTATGAATTGTGAACAAAATGCCTTATACAATCGCGTTGACTGTTCCGCAATCGCAAAGCTTTAAATTCTGAGAACTAAAATTTTTACTTTGCGATCGCATAGCTTCAGCTTCAGCAGTCCAAAAATAGTAGCTCTGCAAAAAATTTCCCTGATGCTTTCTGATCTTTTTCTTTGGCCTAAGTGCATCATAATACAATGTATAAAGTACTCGTTCATGCGTTTAATATTTGGTCTCCATTTGTAGGTACTTTGTGTATAAAATGGCCTCGAAAAATGGCCCCAGCAATGGAAGAAGAGTATTTTGATGCAACGAGATTCATGGCGGCTGAGTGTGAAAGGAATTATGACAAACTCATGCAGAAGAGCATTGTCAAAGAACGGGGCATCCGTTTGGACAACGTTGAGGCTAAGATGTCGGATTTTTTCCGAAGACTAACCGACAGTGGATGGATATGCTTTGCTCCTGAACCAATCAAAGTGAACTACACAATAGTTCGAGAGTTTTATGCCAACGCAGTGAAGACTAATTTCTAGGGAGATGTATTCACTTTTGTCAAGGGCAAGCGGGTTGACTTTGGCCCCGAGGTAATAAATGCACACTATGGGCTTCCCAATGCTGACAATGAGATATACAGAGCCAGAGGAAGAGATAAAGGAACACAGTGGTTGGTGGAAAAGCTTCATGACGGGGTGCAACCGACTTGGGAAAGAATATATAAAGGGGTTGATTCTTATGATTTCATTGTGGAAGCTAAGATTTGGCTATCCATTATCTGTGCTAGGATTGTGCCATCTAGAAATGAGACTGAAGTGATGCCTGAGAAGGCATTGATTATTGCTGGCATTATGGATGGATTGCCAGTTAACGTGGGCCAGCACATCGTGAGTAAAATTGAGGAAGCATGCAATGGAAGGTCTAAAAGCCTATTATTTCCCTCTTTGATCACTCAGTTGTGCTATGATGCTGAGGTGCTATCGAACCCGGCTGATGTTGAGAAGGACCCTGCCGTAGCAATCTATCCATTGCTTCGAAAAGGGCCAACTGGCAAGAAGAAAAAGAAGAGAAAGATTGACTAACTATCTCCTTCATTTGGGCAGTTTGATGAGTCCGCCCGGGGATCTGGTGGTGCCTCCACAGTTACAGAAGGATCACATGACCCTATGATTCCACTTCCTTATGGACCCCCTACTATGCGCCACATTTTCCATCAGATCTATGGTGTAGATGCTCATATTCGACAACTTGTCGCGGGTCTTTCCTCTGGCCCATCTAGTGAGGGCACTTCGACTGGGTCTGGTAAGAAGTCATCGACCTTAGGTGATATAGTGCTGGAGCAAAAGGCAATCAAAAGCAGATTAGAAGACATGAGTCGGAGACAAGGAAAAGTTGAAAGGCGACATATGAAGTTCAAGGAGCATGAGAAGAATAAAAGCAAGTTTCTGTCAAGGATGATGCACAAGCTGAGTTCATTCTGTGGCTCACATGATTCTGAGGACGATGATGATGAGGATTTGGAGCTCAAATTTCCCACCACCTCCAGTTCCGAGTGATGCAGTTTCAGGGAACACCTCCTTCATTTTATCTTGTTTTGATTAGTTGCATTGAGGGCAGTGCAACACTTTAGGTTGGGGTGGCTCATATTTGATGTATGTTTGTATAGCATTATGTGGAGCATGAACATTTTTTGTGAACTTATGTGGATTGGTTAACATTGTTAGTTTATTAGTAATATTTTGTAGAATTAGCATTTTCTTATTGGCTCTTTTATTTTTCTTATTTTTTATTTGTGTTTATTTTGGTTTCTATTTTTTATAGTAGTATTAATTAAACTCCTTGGTTTTTCTTTCTACCATGATTCTTTTCCAAGGAATTTATTTGTGTTGAACCGGGTGACTTTTCCCTATGATGGATGGTGTGACAACTTTCTTAAGGAATTAGTCTTGTTTAGTTTTTCTTTATTTTTAGAAAGTGTATATATTCTTTTTAGTTTAGTAGCTAGTTGTGAATAAAGTGGTTATTAGGTGTAATCTTGTGCCCATAGGCCAATGAGCGACTTGTTTGGTACCAATATGATTTAAACCTTGGCATATGAAGTTTTTGATCTTTAATATATATATATATATATATATGAAAATAAATGATTAAGGTAAGATTCCTTGTTGTGATTTTAGATTCTAATTTTGGCTCTTTGATTCACTAAATGGCTTCTTAGGCTACATGTGACTTCCTTGAGATTCATTGATTTCAATTGGATTTTGGATTTGTATTCCATTTGAGTTTTCATGTGCCATATGTGGTGAGCTTTAATTGTGAAGGTTTTTTTACTTCATTTGTAGTCTAGAACTTGCCCAGAATGTGCTTCAAGGCAAAATCCTATATTAACTTAGTTTGAAAAATGATATTAGGCTTTCCTTGTACCATTATTGTGCCTAAATTTCCTACCCGTGAATATTTTCCCTAGTCAACCCTTTTGAGACTTTTTATTTTTTTCTTTGACAACCATGTTACAAGCTATCATCTTATTGATGTTCTTGTGGAACCACACCTCCCTAAGTAATATAAAGTATGAATATAGGCTAAAAGCCTAAGTTTGGGGATGGAGGTTGGAAAATTTGTGATGAAATGAAATGATGATGAAATGAAAAACAAAATAAGGAAGTATGAATAAATGGAAGACTAGGTGATATATATAAAAAAAAAGAGAAGGAGAAAAGAGAAGAAAGGGTGGAAACATTCTTGAAGGAAGTTGACTTTGATTGTTGAAAAAGTATAGTGCTTAGGGAGGTTTTGAGTCACTCTTATCCAAAATTATGCCCTACCTTAACCAAAGGCCTAACCTTTAAGTCCTAATTGATTTTGAACCGAGTATGTCTACATTAGTGGAGAAATACATGAAAGGGCAAGCCTATGGTACTACTTGTGTGCATTTTAATATCTTTGTGTGAGAGAGAGTTGAGTCTTTCCATTTGACATCCCATTTATGTTTTGAATTTCAATTTATGAGTTTGGAATTCTCTCTTAAAGTGTGAGGGCACATGAGATTTAAGTTGTTAATTTAATCCCATTTTCAATTGGGAGGAATGAGTGAGGGAAGAAAATTGTGATAGAGAGGCAAATTTCGAATCTTTAGTGTCATGACTTGGTTGCTACTTTGGTTAATGTGGTGTTTGAGTTTTTGAATTAAGAAAAATGTGTGAAAAATTGGTGATTCATATGCCTTGGATTAATTATTGGTACCAATCGAAGTCATTAGATTATGCATAAATTGATCCTTCTTGACTTGAAATGATGTTTGGTATGCCATTGAGCTTAAGTGATGATTTTATGGAAGGATGTACTTAGTTTTTGAATTGCTTGAGGACAAGCAATAGTTTAAGTTTGGGGGTTTGATAAGTTAGTATTTTACCAACTTATCTCCTCTAAATACTTAGTCTTTTGTATAATTTTATTGAGAAACTAAGGCATTTATTGATGTTTATTGGCATATTTCAGGTGTCAAATGGTTTAGAAATGATGGTGAAGAAATTGTGTAAAAAACAAGTCAAAATGTGTCAAAATTGTGAGAAATGGAAGGCTGCCATTTTTTACCCTATGCGATCGCGTGTTATTTAATGCAATCACATAAGCTTAAGCGTATGAGCCAGTGCGAGCGCGTATGAATACATGCGAACACATAAAGGAAAGCCCAGTCAGCGGCTGGTCAACAGACTTGTGCGAATGCAGAGGACCATATGCGATCGCATACATGGGAGAATTTATTCTCTGCAATCGAGGTTGCACTGTTGCTAATGCATAGAGTAAATCCTGGGCAGTTCTGGGCAATTTTGGAACTTCACACCGTCGTCCTCCAAGACATTTAATACACACCTTAGCGGATATTTTGGAGAATTTTTTGGCATATTTTCAGTTCCAAAGGCTTGAGAGAACAAGGTTGGAAGCTAGGGTTTGCACACACACTTGGGTTTTGAAGATTTCAAGCTTGTGGTTAAGGATTTCTTACCCATTTATGTTTCTTCATTCATTTCCTTGCTTTGTATTGAATATTTAAGTGTGTAGTATTTATTTCCAACACTTGAATCTTGTTTATGGAAATATTCATAGTTAAAGTGTGGATTAAATACCTTGTTGTGCTTATGTATTGAATGATTTACATTTATTTATGAAGTGAGTTGTTGTTTCTTTAATTATTCTTGTTTTTAATGTTTTCAAAGGGATTAGCTAACTCTAGGACTTGCCCATTAACTCCGAATTAATTTGGAAAAAGATAATTTGTGGTTGGGAAAGATTAATTAACAAAAACTTGAGGTTTCAACCCTCATTTTATAGATTCTACCTAGGGATATGATTAAACTACTTATAGCCATATCCGGGTGTGCTTATCCTCTTAATTGGTTTAGGGATAATTCAATTAGGAAGTCTTGTTAGTCTTCGGAAGAAGCTAATTAAGAATTATTATCCGTGGCTAATTAACATAAACTTGCTCATATTTGTAAAATCGTAAAATACATTGGATCATTACTTGAGTGTAATTCTCGATGCATCCATACTTGTAGCCATTGATCATTTTATTTGCTTTCTAGGTTAGTTTATATTTTCGTATTTAGATATAAATATTTTCTCAAATCAATTCTAAGTGTTTGGCATTGCATAACAAGTGATAATTCTCTTACATTTCTAATCGCCTACATATTGTTCTATATGGGATTCCACCCCGACTCATAATTGGGTAAAGTATATTGCGTGCGACCGTGTTCATTTACTTTTTAGTAGTGGATTTGGACGTCATTAGGGAGGCCTTGTGATGGACTCGAAATTAATGATTCATTCCCTGATGAGCAACGCCTCTCCGTATCTGTGAATAGCATTCCTTGGTTTACGGATGTTGCCAACTTTCTTGTGACCGGTATTGTTCCGTGTGAGCTCTTTTCTAACCAAAGGAAGAAGCTTAATCAGGATATCTTGGACTACTACTTGGGATGATCCCTACTTGTTCAAAATCTGTAATGATGTGATCCGGAGATGCATTCCGGAAGAAGAGCAAATGAGTATTCTAGATGCTTGTCATTCCTCTCCCTACAGTGGTCATCATGGTGGGGTGAGGATAGCTTTAAAAGTTCTTAGTTGTGATTTTTATTGGCCTACATTGTACAAGGATGCAGGTGAGACTGTGAAGAGATGTGATAAATGTCAAAGAGTAGGTGGAATTTCAAAGAAGGATGAGATGCCTTTCGCCACTATTCTTGAGGTTGACATATTTGATGTGTGGGGCATTGAATTCATGGGACCTTTCGTGAGTTCATGTGGCAACACGTATATTCTAGTGGACGTTGATTATATTTCAAAGTGGGTTGAGTCCATGGGTCTACCCAACAATGAGGCTCGGAGTGTTGTGGCTTTTCTCAAGAAGAGTATCTTTACTCGGTTTGTCACTCCTAGAGCAATCATCAATGATGTAGGGTCTCATTTCAGCAATAAGGCATTTGACACTTTTCTTGCAAAGTATGGTGTCAATCACAAGGTTTCTACCCATACCATCTTCAAGCTAGTGGACAGGTTGAAGTCTCCAACAGGGAAATCAAGAGCATATTATCAAAGACGGTTAATGCAAATAGGACCGATTGGTCAAAGAAATTGGATGATGCTTTGCGGTCTTATAAGACTGCTTACAAGACTCCGATTGGTATATATCCGTACCGGTTGGTGTTTGGGAAAGCTTGCCATCTCCCGGTTGAGTTAGAGCACAAGGCCATATGGGCCTTGAGGAAGTTAAATCTTGAATGGGATGTTGCAACAAATATCTAGGTGGAGCAACTCAATGAGCTTGATGAGTTCCGATTTCATGCCTACTCCAGCTCGTCCTTGTATAAGGACAAGATGAAGTACCTATATGACAAGTATGCTTGTGGCAAGGAGTTCAAAGTGGATAATTTGGTTCTCTTGTTCAACTCCTGGTTACGACTGTTTCTGGGAAAGCTTAAGTAAAAATGGAGTGGACCTTTTGAGATGGTGCTTGTGACTCCGTTTGGTGCTCTTGATTTGAAAAACAAAAATGGTGAGATCTTTAGAGTTAATGGGCACAGAGTCAAGCACTATCTTGGAAAATTTGATGATAACCACGTGGCATTGATCCATCTCAAGTGATTGATGGTAACCTGTGTCGTGCCGCGACGTTAAATTAGGCGCTTTTTGGGAGGCAACCCATGTGTTTTTCTTCTTTATTTTTTTTGATTTTCTTTATAGTGTAGGATTTGTTTTTGGACTAACTGGTTGTGATATGCGTGTAGGGATGTTTTATGTAGTGCAAGACTAAACTGGAAAAATTTGACACTCTCTAAAGTTTAGACTACTGCTGAACTCCATTTTTCGCGGTCGCGGTGACCTTACTGCAGAGGCAGAATTTGATCACGGTCAGCGATGCTAAAAGGTCCAAAATGGGGGTTCTCTGAAGTTTCAACCGCTGTCGCGATGCATTTTTTGCTGTCAGTGGTGGCTTAACACTGTCGCGGAGCATTTTTCACGGTTCGCGGTTGTCTCAAAACTACAGCCTTTCTGAACTTCACAACCGCAGTTCGCGGCTGCGGTAGGTAAGATTGTGTGGGTCCCAGGGTTTGTCTATAAATTTAACTTCATGGCCTCTTTTACACTTTTCGCTCGTTGCATTCTCAAACAACATAGACCACTGTTCATCCATGCCCTAATTTGCACAAACATAAGAACTGAACTTCATTTGTCTCACATTTCACATCTGGCAATTCCAATCAATCCTTAGCCTTTAATTTTGTTCTTATTTTCTTTTAATTGATAGTTCTCACTTATTCTTCTTCCTTTTTCTTTTAATTTTGACTTAGGGTCCTTAGTATTAGTTAAAATTAAACTTAGATTATTAGAATTAGTTAATGAATACCTAGTGGGGCTTAAAAAGATGTAAATGCATGATTAACTGAAACCCTAGGTTGCTGAGCCCTAATTTAACTTCCGCGGTCCGCGGTTGATTTTTCGCGGTCCGCGGTCATACGTGTTAGCTGAGATTTTTAAGTCGTGCTCACCGCGGTTCGCTGTGGCCAACTCTACTAACAGCGGTGCCTCTCCACGGCCGCGATGGATTTTTCGCGATTCGCGATGATCAAGTTCAGAGAGGTACATTTGAGGATCTGCGGCCGCGGTTGATTCTCCGCGGTCCGCGGTTGATTC
Source organism: Nicotiana sylvestris (assembly GCF_000393655.2). Taxonomy (NCBI): domain Eukaryota; kingdom Viridiplantae; phylum Streptophyta; class Magnoliopsida; order Solanales; family Solanaceae; genus Nicotiana; species Nicotiana sylvestris. The sequence goes on from NC_091064.1 coordinate 211,999,028, forward strand.
TCCATGGTCCGCGGTGCAACTACCACGACCGCTCTCCTTTTTCCGCTATTCGTAGTGCTATTGAATCAGAGAGTGGGTAGTCTGAGTCCCATACCTCTGTGGTCGCGATGCATTTTATGCGGTCCGCTGTGCAGCCTTCGCGGCCGTGGTCCTTTTTCCACGGTCTGCAGATTTTATTCCCATGCACTGTAAATTGTTCTGCTATTTTCTTCATCGCTTCTTCTTGCAACTAACAATGTTCAACTGATTATACTTGCAGACAATGATTAAATCTCAAGGCGGCAGTGAGAAACAAAAGGGTAGAGCAGAGTCCTCCCGCGGTAGGGGACGAGGGCAGATTAAATTGACTCCAACGGTTTGGAAATCAATTTGGGAAACCAGAAAAATAATCAGAGCTGCAGATAGAGCTGCTTCCCATTCTGAGGGAAGTGAGTACTTGCCCTCCCGGGAGGCCTCAAAGTCTGATTATATGCCAGCTTATGTACCAGACTTCCCGGAGAGACATAGATTGATAGATGAACCTACACCTCCCGCCTTTCCTACTGCTCGTGCTTCTATTTAGATTTCTTCTGAGTCGTTTGATGGCCCAGCGGAGAGCAGTGATAGTTCAGCTTCAACCTCACTTATACCTTCGTCACCTGGACAAGATGTAGATGCTGGGGTACCAGATGAAAATGGAGGGGGTGTGACCCAAACTGGGGGTATGGAGAGAACTAGAAACCTTGAAGTGTGGAAAATGAGGTTTGTTAGTGAGTTGGCATATCACAAGTTCCGAGAGTGGTGGCCTCTAAGGTCACTTATTAATAAGCGTCAATTCATAGAGCGGGATCTCCTACATCACAACCCTAATGAGAAGCAGCATTTCAATGACCAAGTGGGATGGGATTACTTCACTAGTAGGGTTTCGGATGCAATGAGCACTTAGTCAAGGAGTTCTACGCTAATGCCTCCCATATCAAGAAGGATACAATAGTGACTAAGGCACGAAATTTGAAAGTAAAGTTTGATAGGAAAACAATAAATGAATACCTGGGCTTCAACGAGGAATATGAGACATTGTACTTGGAGAAGGTGGCAGTAGATGAGGCATCCTGCCCGTGATTGACATCTTACCCGACTCTCCCGGATACCACCCCAGCATGGTTGACAACGGGTGTTCCTATCTTGAGGAACACCCTGAATTTTGAGGCGAAGGGTTGGGGGACATTTGTATGCAGCAGGTTGAATCCCACTACCCATGAAAACACCTTGCCGTTCTCCCGAGCAATATTAGTGGCAGCTATTATGTCAGGGTTCCCGATCAATGTCGGGAATGTCATATCTAGGGTGATCACCAGACTGGTTAATGAGGGTGATAGATCGTACCCTTCCCCAACTTACTTACAATGTACTTCGAAGATCAAGAGGTGGAGACAAGAAACTTTGATGTGAAGGTGAAACCCAAAATGCCTTTTTCATGGTATAGCCTCAAGGGTCCAGACAACCCCAAATCCAAGGGATCCAAGGGTAGACTACTACCTCTATTGGCCAGTCTGAAGAGCCAGTAGTGGTAGTCACTACTTCTCAGCCTCCCACTGCCATACCAGAGCCTACCTCCGGACCATCTACCTTCGTGCCTCCAGATATTCCATCCTCCTCAATATATCCTTTGACTTCCTGTCGATTGAGCCAAACTCTCTCCAGTATCAACAACTGGATACAGGCAGTAACTTTTAAGCTGTCTGTGTTATCCAGTTTGGTGGTAGCCCAATCAGTTCCCCCTCAGCCACAGGTGCCAGCTTCGGTAGAGGAGTCTCTCAAGGAGTTTTTGGACAAATAGAAGAAGTTCTTGGAGAACCAAAATTTGATAATGGATGCTCTAGCAGTTCAAGGAAAATCACTGCAGGAGCTAAGCAAGTACACAAAGAAGCTGAAGAAGACTCGGGCCTCGAAGGAGTCTGTGAAGGAATTGAGGGGGGAGGTGGAGAATGTCACACCTCCTTTTTCCGCCCCCGCGGGGGGCGTAGGGAGTTTTTCCAATTAAAGAACAATCGAAACGGGATTTGTTTATTTATTTCAGAGTCGCCACTTGGGAGATTTAGGGTGTCCCAAGTCACCAATTTAATCCCGAATCGAGGAAAATATTCGACTTTCCAAATGAAGTCTGCGAACCAGAAATTCTAAGTAAGGAATTCTGTTGACCCGAGGGAAGGTGTTAGGCACCCCCGAATCCCGTGGTTCTAGCACGGTCGCTTAAACTGTTGTAATGGCTAAAATATCTGATTTTAATACATGTTCAAAAACTATAGTGCAATTTTAACTTTTAACCGCTTTTATTGTTATTATTATTATTTTTACAAGAATGTGAACATTGTTTAAAACATGTCTTTGGATTACGTCACATGAAATGCACCCGCAATCCGGAACACATTTTATTCAATGTTTTGGGATTTGGATTTGGGTCGCAAAAATGCGCACCCGTGTTTAAGAATGTATTATTATTAACATCGTGCCTAAAGCGATTAACGTATTATTATTTATGGGTAAGACCGTGGAATTCACTAAACAGTCCATCCCGAATTCTAAATACTCAATTAAACATTTATTGAGGGCCCCGCAATTGGTGCATTTTATTGGGCGAGGCTCATCTCATTTATTTTTAAAAGACAATCCTAAAATGCCTACATTATTTTCTATTAAATCTGTCTGTACAAAATAAAATAAAAAAATGTCTTAATTTATTTACATGCTGAAATTAACCAATAATATTTACTCTAAACAATATTTCTACCAAGTTCCTACTAGATGGCCTATTCGTTTGATTTTTGACTCGACGAAGTTACTACACCATTTATTTATTTAGGCAATATATGCAGATAGTTCAACTGTTAAGCTATCGTCGAATGTTCCACTATGTGTATTAAATAGCTACATGATTCTGATTTCTTTGCAAGCTAAATAATTTGTACATACAAATAAAAATCAGAATATTATTAAAGCTAATTCAGAATTTCAACTCTTCATTTTTCGTATTCATGCTTCATATTCGGATTACAGTAACCAGCTTTTCAGTTGTGTACCTGATATTGGAAGCAAAAGAAAATGAAGATGAGAATCAGCAGCAGTAATAACATTACAACACAGCAACAACAGCCCAGCAACAGTAACGACCCAGTAACAGACCGGTGGAGTAGTAATCCCAAAAACAAATGCTTCCAACTTCTATGAAACAACAACAATTAATGCTGATTTCAAACAATGAAAGAAAGCAGAATATTTTTTTTGTTTTTTTTTATTTGAAGGTTTGAATATTTTTCGGAATTTTTCTCTCTCTTAAATATTCAGCTCTTTTTTTTTTCTCTGTTTGTGTTTTTCTGTTCTGTCTATCTGTTCTTTTTTCTTCAGATTCGTTCCTCTCTCGTTCTCAATCTTTGTTCTTTTGTTTTGTGTTCAAGACTTCCTATATATAATCCCAACCCTTTAATCAATTAAAAGCAATCCCTTTCCCCTACCAAACCCATTATCTTCTCACTCATCCCCATTACATTAAATAAATATATCATCACCACCCCCATTGTATTTTGTCCCCCATGCTCCACTAAACAAATACAAGATTCCTCCTCACTAAATTTTGTCTTGTCCCCCCTTTATATTAAACAACTATATCACAACCCACCCCATTACATTTTGTCCCCCATGCTTCACATAAAAAATTACAAAATGTATAATTCCTAAACTACCCCTCCGACCTTATTGCAATTACTAAACTACCCCTGAACGTACTGCAAATTACCAAACTACCCCATCAGCTATAACAAATCAATTAATCAAACTCAACCAAAATATAGCCAATATGACCAATTTCTACATAAATTCAAACAACAAATCTCATGAACATGATTTCTTCAACATTTCAACAACAAATCACATGAACATGATTTCAACAACATTTCAACAACAAATCACATGAACACAAATTGAACAACAAAGAACAACTAAAATTTGATTGAACAATATTTTTAGCAACAAACAAATCTATTTTCAGATTCAACAACAACAATCAAACAAGTATATTTAGATTTCTAAATTCAATAATATTGAACTTAAAATCAACTCTAACAACATTACAACAAACAATTCCTATATTAAACTTTAAACAAGATTATGAGACAAATTCAAGAAATAATCATAAATGGTAAACAAGAAATCAAGCTATACAAATTTCGGATTCAAGAACAAACAAACAAAGTATGAACATGAATGAAATCTATTTTAAACAACAAACATGATGGATTCAAACGATTAAATCAACATATTTCCCTTAACACAACTAAATTCTTTTAGACAAATAACAAGATCGACGAAGAAACAATTATGAACTTAAACTTGAACTTAACAATATTAACAATTTCTAAAAAAAACATAAAACACATGAAACAATTTGAAGAAACAATTAATTAAACTTCAATTTGTATCTCACCAACATTAAACTAACAACTTTTACCTAAACAATAAATAAGAACAATGAAACAAACATGAAACAAACTGAAAAATTAATTAATCAAAGTTTCATTTGAATCTGAAAATTAAATCAACAAAACATATGAACAAACTAGAAAATTATTTCAACGATGAACAACGAACAAAACAAGAATCAAATATTTAACGATTTTAACTTCGAGAAATATAGAAACGAAATATGGACAAAAAATAAAACTCAAAAACCAACTAACCGGAAATGAAACGACAACAACGACCGATCGACGATGAACTCGTATGGACAGTTTTTATGACCCCATCCGAAACTCGAACAAACGAGATGGTTTGAATCTCGTTTTTGGACTGGATTGAAGTAGCTGCAATGGGGTTTGTTTGGATGACGAAGAAGAAAGCAGAAGCAGCTGGCCATGGCAAGCTGTAGCATCGCGGCACAGCGGCAGCAGCAGCGGCATTACGGCATCGGCTTTGTAGTTGGCCATGGCGACGAGGGAGCTGAAGCATGGCCATGGCAGTCACTGAAGTAGGAAACGACGGGGTGAGGCAACAATGACGACTCCGAACAGCAGCAGCGCTACGAAGAGGAAAGGACGCACCAGCAGTAAAACGATGCGACATGACGAGGAAGATGAAGCAGAAGCAGTCATGAACTTATTTGAACGTGCGGGGCTGCTGGAGGTCGACGAACCATTCGTCGTCGATGAATGGATGTAGCAGCTGGTCGTTTGGACTTGAGGTTGAAGGCAACCATGGACGTCGAGCTCAAGCTTGAGCTCGACGAGCTTCATCAATGGCGGATAGGGCTGGGGTCGTTTAGTCGAGCCGGGGTCGTGAGGGTGACGTGCGTGTGTGTGTGTCGAGGGGATAGGCAGGGCGGCCATGGATGATGCTTGGAGAAGCTGCAAGGGGCAGCCATGGGAGGTGGGAAGGTTTGGAGAAGAAGAAACAAAAGTGGGGGGGGGGGGCGGATGAGTTAGTGTATTTTTTTAGGGTTTTCTTCTCTTTTTTGTTTTTGTTTTGGGTTGTTTGTAAGATAATAAGGGTGTTGGGTTATGGACTGGATCGACCCAATTCGAAATGGACTGGGTCGTTTGGGAAGATTGGGCCATTTTTTGGGCCTGTGGCTTGAAATCGAAGAAGAGGCCCAATTCCGACTTTCTTTATTTTTTGCTATTTTTTCTTCTTTTATTTTCCTAAAACTAAATTATAAAAATATTTAAACTATTTATAAGAACTAAATTAAGTTATAAAAGCGCAAATTAACTCCCAATAACAATTAACGCACAATTAAGTAATAATTAAGCATAAAATTGTATATTTGGACATTAAATGCTAAAAATGCAAACGATGTCTATTTTTGTAATTTTTAATTTTTGTAAAACAAATTTAATTACTAACAACTGTAGAATTAAATCCTACATGCAAAATGCGACATATTTTGTATTTTTAATTAATTTAGCAAATAAACATGCACAGACATATTCAAAATATCACAAAATATCACAAAATTGCACACCAAAGAAAAATCATTTTATTTTTGAATTTTTTGGGAGTAATTCTCATATAGGGCAAAAATCACGTGCTTACAGCTGCCCCTCTTTGCCCGAAGACACGAAGGGTTTTCGTGCAAAGATAAAGCGAGCGATTTTTGCCCATCCGAGTACTCCGTGTGAAGCATTTTTTTGAAAAAGATTTGACCGAACCTTTGCTTCAAAGGTTTCCTACATATCCTGGGCTAAACAGGAATCAGGTCAATGTAGTTCTGGAAATTTTGGTAGCTGGGACTACCGTGGGACTGCAATGTTACTGTTGTTGCATGCTATTACTACTGCTTACCGATCTCCTTGTTACACCGTGCTTAAAAGAAAACAAGAAGCTAGGCTAGACTTCAATTTGTTCTTGTTGCCTTGCTTTCTTGTTTGCTTGCATTTTTTCCGGTGCTTTTCTTCTTTTTGACACATGCACTTGAGTTTGTGCTGGGACCTCTTGTTGCAACCTTCTGCTTCCCGGTGCCGGGGAATTTTATTGTTTTCTGCTGGGGATTCCTATTGTAACCCTCTGTTTTATTGTCCTCTGACTTGATCTTGAAATGTATGCCTCTGTTGTATGGGCGGGCTCCCAACTTCAATACTTGAAAATTAAAGACTGAAATGTATGCCTCTATTATCTGGGCGGGCTCCCAACTTCAACGCTTGAAATGTAAAGACTGAAATGTATGCCTCTGTTATCTGGGCGGGCTCCCAACTTCAATGCTTGAAATTTAAAGACTGAAATGTATGCCTCTGTTATCTGGGCGGGCTCCCAACTTCAATGCTTAAAATGTAAAGACTGAAATGTATGCCTCTGTTATCTGGGCGGGATCCCAACTTCAATGCTTGAAATGTAAAGACTGAAATGTATGCCTCTGTTATCTGGGCGGGCTCCCAACTTCAACGCTTGAAATATAAAGACTGAAATGTATGCCTCTGTTATCTGGGCGGGCTCCCAACTTCAATGCTTGAAATGTAAAGACTGAAATGTATTCCTCTGTTATCTGGGCGGGCTCCCAACTTCAATGCTTGAAATGTAAAGACTGAAATGTATGCCTCTGTTCTATGGGCGGGCTCCCAACTCCAACAACAACTTTTTAAAAATAAACGTCATTCCTCTCTTCAGGTGGGCTCCTGATTTCAACAACAACTTTGAAAATAATCGTCATTCCTCTCTTCAGGCGGGTTCCTGACTTCATCAACAACTTTTAAAATAAAACGCCTTTTCTCTCTTCAGGCGGGCTCCTGACTTCAATAAACAACTTGGAAAATAAACGCCATTCTGTTCTTCAGGGGGGCTCCTGACTTCAACCGATAAATCGCCATTATGTTCTTCAGGGGGGCTCCTGACTTCAACAACTTTTCAAAAAATGACATTCCTTTCTTTGGATGGCGAGATTTCAACAACCCTTTTTTAAAACGCCTTTCCTTTCTTCAGGCGGGCTCCTGACTTCAACCAATAAATCGCCATTCTGTTCTTCAGGGGGGCTCCTGACTTCAACCAATACATCGCCATTCTGTTCTTCAGGGGGGCTCCTGACTTCAACCAATAAATCGCCATTCTGTTCTTCAGGGGGGCTCCTGACTTCAACCAATACATCGCCATTATGTTCTTCAGGGGGGCTCCTGACTTCAACCGATAAATCGTCATTCTGTTCTTCAGGGGGGCTCCTGACTTCAACCAATAAATCGTCATTCTATTCTTCAGGGGGCATCCTGACTTCAACCAATCAATCGCCATTCTATTCTTCAGGGGGCTCCTGACTTCAACCAATACATCGCCATTCTATTCTTCAGAGGGGCTCCTGACTTCAACAACAAATCGCCATTCTATTCTTCAGGGGGGCTCCTGACTTCAACAACTTTTCAAAAAATGCCATTCCTTTCTTTGGATGGCGAGATTTCAACAACCCTTTTTTAAAAACGCCTTTCCTTTCTTCAGGCGGGCTCCTGACTTCAACCAATAAATCGCCATTCTGTTCTTCAGGGGGGCTCCTGACTTCAACCAATAAATCGCCATTCTGTTCTTCAGGGGGGCTCCTGACTTCAACCAATAAATCGCCATTCTGTTCTTCAGGGGGCTCCTGACTTCAACCAATAAATCGCCATTCTGTTCTTCAGGGGGCTCCTGACTTCAACCAATAAATTGTCATTCTATTCTTCAGAGGGGCTCCTGACTTCAACAACAACTGTATTCCCTTATTCTCCAGGTGGGCGCCTGACTTCTGATATTTCAACTGTTTTTCCTTGTTCTCCAGGTGGACGTCTGACTGCTGGGGATAATACCACTAGGGGAGTCTCCTTTCTTCCCCTCCTTTAATTTTTTTTTCTTTTTTCAAAACTGCTGGGGATAAAAGTGTTATCTTCTTGGGATAACGTTGTTGAGGATAACGCTGCTGGGGAATTTTATCCCATCAAATCGATGCTTCATTCTTTTGGAAGCTGCTGGGGATGATAATGGCTTTTGCTTTTCTGAGCACAAGTTTCATCTCTTTGGTTCTGTCTGCTGGGGAACAACTTCCTCCATTGGAAACTTATTATGTTGGGGGCAACCCTAGTTCAAAGACCACTTCCTTGGTGCTATCTTTATTCTTCCCCAAATGGGTACCTGATTTTCCAGAAAATTTTCTAACTGAAAAGAAAATTTTCTGCCGCAGTTTGACAATCTTTCTTGTGGCATGCATTTCCGTTATAAATGAAATTTCTTTTACCTGTTTCAAATCAAATAAAATTTGTTAGCTTAAAATGCGATGGTTGGTTGTGATACGCCTACTGGGATGGCTTTTCCCTTTCTCCTTCCCTGCTCTGCATTCCAAAACTTGTTGGGGATGATATTATTTGCTGGGGATAATCCTTTTCCGCTAGGGATATCCCTCTTCTTTCGTGGCATGGCTCGGAAACTTGCATTTTCCCGACCTTTTAGTCTCGCATGAATTTCCCAAATCATGCTTATTGCTCTCCTTGTTTTGTCCACGGGCTCTGGTCTTGAGGTTTAATAACCTTTGATTTCGGCAAGGATATCCCTCTTGACACTCGTCAATCCTTTTGTTGGGGATATCTTTCTTGACACTGGCCTCGCGCTTGTTCCTTCCTGACTATACCACTTGGATGTACTAGTCAGATCTCATCCTGCATAATTGGAAAGCTGATGGCCTATTTTGAAGTCATTTCCCACTGGTTCTGACCAAACAGACTCTACTGGGGAATTTTCTATGAAAGGAGAAAGATAAAAAGGAACAAAATAAAAGAGAAAGGAAAAAGATGACTCTTTAACAAAAGAAACTATAAATAAAAACCTATCCAACGCAGATACCGACTCTAATGGTCATGACATGCATATGTGGCCTATCCTCCGCCGTCAATCGTCTTTCAAGACCTTCAATTGGCAATTCCCCATCTGATTTTCAATCTTATTCGACTTGTAGTGCCCGAAGGGTTTTCATTATCAAGCCTCTCTCATTTTGGTGTTTCTCTCAGCTTTCATTGCCTTACGGTGTCCGTAAAGATTTTCACCGATAAGACTCTCTCATTTGTATCACTTTCCAGCTGGGGACTTGGAGTGTTGCCGGTATAACTCTTTCTCTGCTGGAGATTAGAGTCCTTTCTGCTGTGGAACAGAATGTTATGCTCACCGGTAAGACTCTCATTTGTCTGACTTGGCATCTTTTGCAGACTGATCAGAAGGTCTTTCTTTGGACCGTAATGTGGGTTTTTGGACAGGCTAGAAAGAAAGGGTATTAAAGGCTCAAAAACAAAATAAATTTAGGGTTTAAAATTACAACCTTCGGAACCAATTTTGCTTACCACAAGCGCAACCCTTGCCCCAGTTTCTTGCTTGGGGATTATTTATTTATAATTAATTTTTTTTTACTTTTTATTACACCATGCACACCATGCACACTATGCACCCTATGACCGAGTCGTGAGGCGCCTACGTATCCTCTTTGAGGAATCAGGTCAAACGTAGTTCCCAATTCCTCTGTTTTCATTTGACTTTCCTTTGCTTTTTTGTTATCATTTTTCTTTTCTTTTTTTTTCGTTTTTTTTTTGATTTTTTCTTTACCTTCCAGGCTCGTATTTCCTAGTCGTTGCTATTGATTCCGAAAGAGGGGTATGAAAGAAAATAAATAAGGATCAAAAAGGGGTAACGAAGGATAAAGTGTTTAGGTAGCAGAACAAAATGCCTTCGTCATTCCAGTCTTCAAAACATGCCAAGTGCAAACAACACAATTGAACATAGATTTATAGTCTCTTCCGATGGTGCTGGACTTGACAATTATGTTAAACACTTGCTTTTTCATTTGTCATTTCTAAAGCACTGCTGGGCGACACTCTCACTCTCATGAACGACCCTCATGCCAATTTGGCGAATCTTGCATTTAACGGTTTTCTTTATGTTTTACTTGCCCCAGTTCCACATGACTCGGGCTTCAAGTAATCTCAAACCGTTCTTATTTCCTTTAAATGCTTTGATTACCTTCCAAGGGTTTTATGATTAACTTTTAAGATTAGGCTCAAACTGTGTGCGCATGTCATGTCACAAGAATCGGCGCTGAACAAAAATGATAAAAGGACTAAACAAAAAGATGACTGGAAACAATAAAAGACCGGCTTTTGTATTAGACTACCGGCGAAATGGTTTGAATAATAAAACAAACAAAACAACCAGAATAAAATCCTAACACAGCCTTGACAAAACTTAAACAAACTGATATGACAAACCGGAAAGATAAGAAGGTTTGACACAAGACAATATTCGGATTACAACCCTAAGAATAATCCGGACAATAGAAATGACAACAAAATAAACCACCAACAGCTTCTCTCTTGCTAACCAAGGAACGGAGCGTCCTCCCATTTTATCAAAATTGGCATCTTAGCCACTAAGCTTTGCATTAGTATTGCCAAGACCATTATCAGCTTCCATATCATCAACCTCCGTCAACAAGTTCTCGATAGGGTTCGAGTGCTCCATGTTACTGTTATCGATCACAATCCGCCCTTCTTGGATCATTTTCTCTACTTCCCTTTTCAAATTACGACAACTCTCAATGTTGTGCCCTATGACATTGGAGTGGTACGCGCATTGCGCTGCCGGATCAAAGTTTCTTGCATGTGGATCTGGAGTATATGCGGGGAGCGGCTCAATCAAGCCAGCATGCTTTAGCCTTTCAAACAGACTTGCATAAGATACTCCGATAGGGGTGAGAGCCTTTCCTCGTTTCAGCAACCTTTCGTTCCTAAATGCTTGATTGGGCCGGAAACCTGATCCAGGGGGCTTCCGGTAGGCTTGTGAGGGTGGATAGGCCTTCTGTGGAGCTGAGTATTTGGATAGTGAAGCCCGTCTTTGGGAATCTCGTGGAGAGAAGTAGCATTGGGGAGGGGAGTAGCGTGGACGAGTGATGGCGCTACTCGGGTAAGTGGGTTGGGATGGAGAGTATGGGGGATGGGTAATGCCAGAGTTTGAAAAGCTTGGCGGTGGTGGGGGTGGTGCTTTCCCAGTTATCCATGCCTGATACATGTCTGTCACATGTTGTCTCAGCATTTTCACTTCTTCTACCAACCCGTTGTTCTGTTCGACCAATTGTTGTCAGTCATCAGTACCGACCCACCCTGTTCTGAGGTTCTGTGTCATTTGCTTTGCAGGGAGGAGTTACCACAACCAACCACTTTTCTATATATGAACACAGCAAAGGGAAGCCATCACGTTAGTGTCAGGGCATTTGACAGATAATCATATATTAGAGATGCAATGCACCTAAGCAGTTAAACCGTTCTATCAGAGATGCGATGCACTTGCGCTTTCCTTTATTTTTCTTTCTTCCTTTTTTTTCTTTTTCAGTGGTGGTCGAATCTTATGGAGATTGCCTACGTATCATAACCCCGCATGAATCAGACCTTGCGTAGTTCGGGCCAATAAAAGATAAACAATATTAATCATTTTTTTTCAATTTTCATATTAAAATAAACTAGGTTTCAAAGGTTTGAAGATGACCTACAAACTCAAAAATCAAACAACCCACATATTCTAATTAAAGACTTATAACCTCGAAACAAAAAGGCCAGCTTCCTTTCCCCGTTTGACAAATGCAACCAAACGACTATTTTTGCCAATGTGGCCCGTTCCAAATCTCACATGAATTTTGAGGCCGGGGGGATTATTTTATGACACTTTACAAACTTGTCCATTATTTTACGAAAATAACCTTTCGACAATTGAAAGATACTCTAAGGCTATTTCGGCAAGAACGGTTTAAGACACTGCTGAAGCTGGCTCGGCTTATTTTGACCAAAAGCCCAAACGGTATTCACCTGACCGTTGACTCTTTGTTTTTTTTTCTTCTTTTCAAATTACAATAAAAACCTGGTGTTGCAAACACGACCCTTCAGCACCTCGGGGACGAAGATTTTTAAGGCTGTGTGGGTCAACTCGACCAAAATCCTAAACATGACCCAAAAGGTGGCTGTTTATGCAAAGTCAGCCTTCCGGCGTCCCTTTCGGGAACATTCGGCTATGTCTTGCTAAAACAGCGTCACCCGACTTCTTTATGACAAAATTAAAATTTGACATATATTTTTTTGTTTATTTATTGATTTTTGGCTATTTTAGCAAAAAGGGGGGTTGGACCCGATGAGGGTTGCCTACGTATCTCACATCCGGTGAGAATCAAACCCGCGTAGTTCAGGCAAAATAACCGAACTATTTTAAAACAGAATTTTTTTTCTTTTTCAGCAACAAATAACAAAAACACTTTCCAAGCATGACTCTTTCATTTTCATTTTGGAATTTTTGAAAAAATTTAAAAAAAAAACTATTTTAAAAATAAGACCTTTTTTTCATTGTCATTTTTCAGAGGAAGACAAACTATTTTCCTTTTTTAATTATTTTTTTTTTGAAAAATAAGACAGAACAACGACTTTTTTTTTCTTTCTATTTTTTCTTTGCTTTTAATAAAACAAACTAATAAGACACATTTTTTTACAAAATTTCGGCAGAGTTTTGACAGTATTTGGGCATTGATTTTTTACAAAAATAAACAATTAATTCCCTAGCCACTATTTCCTTTTTTTTTCAATGTCAAAATATTATTCTTGATATTCAAAAGTCAGTCAACACACAAATCCGGATCAAATAAATGCGCAAGTAGCAGCAAGTAAGATGCATCAGGATGGTCATTTTCATTTTATTTTTGACAAACCTGTCATAGACAGACCCAACCCCTGTGTTGAGCCTCCAAAGTCAAATGCACGTGATGCAAACAATCGCTCCTACTAGGGATCCGGCATGAAGCTGAGTTATTCTAAGTGAAAAAACCTGAGGCATATTGTTCTAGCCCTGGCTCACCCAAGTGGACAGCTTGAGCCGAAGTGGGGGCAACGTACCGGGAGCACAAAAGTCTGCCCGGCCTAGTTACTTGTCCCAACTTCGTCTTATTTGGTATGACTTCTAACAGAAAGGTGGGCCACGCGCACGTGTACACCATAAGTTCAGAAGACTCAGAAAGAAGAAGGGTTTCGTAGCAGTTGTATATACACAATTCAGATAATATTAAAGCGGTAAAAGCAACATTTAGCACATTAGGCATATATCATGTAAAAATCAGATAATAAATAAAGCCAACTATAACAATTATTTTAAGCTCGAATTCTTGAACCCTGAACCAGTGGTTCTGGGTTATTTATCCCCAGCAGAGTCGCCAGAGCTGTCACACCTCCTTTTTCCGCCCCCGCGAGGGCGAAGGGAGTTTTTCCAATTAAAGGACAATCGAAACGGGATTTGTTTATTTATTTCAGAGTCGCCACTTGGGAGATTTAGGGTGTCCCAAGTCACCAATTTAATCCCGAATCGAGGAAAATATTCGACTTTCCAAATGAAGTCTGCGAACCAGAAATTCTAAGTAAGGAATTCTGTTGACCCGAGGGAAGGTGTTAGGCACCCCCGAATCCCGTGGTTCTAGCACGGTCGCTTAAACTGTTGTAATGGCTAAAATATCTGATTTTAATACATGTTCAAAAACTATAGTGCAATTTTAACTTTTAACCGCTTTTATTGTTATTATTATTATTTTTACAAGAATGTGAACATTGTTTAAAACATGTCTTTGGATTACGTCACATGAAATGCACCCGCAATCCGGAACACATTTTATTCAATGTTTTGGGATTTGGATTTGGGTCGCAAAAATGCGCACCCGTGTTTAAGAATGTATTATTATTAACATCGTGCCTAAAGCGATTAACATATTATTATTTATGGGTAAGACCGTGGAATTCACTAAACAATCCATCCCGAATTGTAAATACTCAATTAAACATTTATTGAGGGCCCCGCAATTGGTGCATTTTATTGGGCGAGGCTCATCTCATTTATTTTTAAAAGACAATCCTAAAATGCCTACATTATTTTCTATTAAATCTGTCTCTACAAAATAAAATAAAAAAATGTCTTAATTTATTTACACGCTGAAATTAACCAATAATATTTACTCTAAACAATATTTCTACCAAGTTCCTACTAGATGGCCTATTCGTTTGATTTTTGACTCGACGAAGTTACTACACCATTTATTTATTTAGGCAATATATGCAGATAGTTCAACTGTTAAGCTATCGCCGAATGTTCCACTATGTGTATTAAATAGCTACATGATTCTGATTTTTTTGCAAGCTAAATAATTTGTACATACAAATAAAAATCAGAATATTATTAAAGCTAATTCAGAATTTCAACTCTTCATTTTTCGTATTCATGCTTCATATTCAGATTACAATAACCAGCTTTTCAGTTGTGTACCTGATATTGGAAGCAAAAGAAAATGAAGATGAGAATCAGCAGCAGTAATAACAGTACAACACAGCAACAACAACCCAGCAACAGTAACAACCTAGTAACAGACCGGTGGAGTAGTAATCCCAAAAACAAATGCTTCCAACTTTTATGAAACAACAACAATTAATGCTGATTTCAAACAATGAAAGAAAGCAGAATATTTTTTTTGTTTTTTTATTTTATTTGAAGGTTTGAATATTTTTCGGAATTTTTCTCTCTCTTAAATATTCAGCTCTTCTTTTTTTTTTCCTCTGTTTGTGTTTTTCTGTTCTGTCTATCTGTTCTTTTTTCTTCAGATTCGTTCCTCTCTCGTTCTCAATGTGTTTTCTTTTGTTTTGTGTTCAAGACTTCCTATATATAATCTCAACCCTTTAATCAATTAAAAGCAATCCATTTCCCCTACCAAACCCATTATCTTCCCACTCATCCTCATTGCATTAAATAAATATATCATCACCACCACATTCTATTTTGTCTCACATGCTTCACTAAACAAATACAAGATTCCTCCCCACTAAATTTTGTCTTGTCCCCCCTTTATATTAAACAACTATATCACAACTCACCCCATTACATTTTGTCCCCCATGCTTCACATAAAAAATTACAAAATGTACAATTTCTAAACTACCCCTCCGACCTTATTGCAATTACTAAACTACCCCTGAACGTACTGCAAATTACCAAACTACCCCATCAGCTATAACAAATCAATTAATCAAACTCAACCAAAATATAGCCAATATGACCAATTTCTACATAAATTCAAACAACAAATCTCATGAACATGATTTCTTCAACATTTCAACAACAAATCACATGAACATGATTTCAACAACATTTCAACAACAAATCACATGAACACAAATTGAACAACAAAGAACAACTAAAATTTGATTGAACAATATTTTTAGCAACAAACAAATCTATTTTCAGATTCAACAACAACAATCAAACAAGTATATTTAGATTTCTAAATTCAATAATATTGAACTTAAAATCAACTCTAACAACATTACAACAAACAATTCCTATATTAAACTTTAAACAAGATTATGAGACAAATTCAAGAAATAATCATAAATGGTAAACAAGAAATCAAGCTATACAAATTTCGGATTCAAGAACAAACAAACAAAGTATGAACATGAATGAAATCTATTTTAAACAACAAACATGATGGATTCAAACGATTAAATCAACATATTTCCCTTAACACAACTAAATTCTTTTAGACAAATAACAAGATCGACGAAGAAACAATTATGAACTTAAACTTGAACTTAACAATATTAACAATTTCTAAAAAAAAACATAAAACACATGAAACAATTTGAAGAAACAATTAATTAAACTTCAATTTGTATCTCACCAACATTAAACTAACAACTTTTACCTAAACAATAA
Organism: Nicotiana sylvestris; assembly: GCF_000393655.2. Classification (NCBI taxonomy): domain Eukaryota; kingdom Viridiplantae; phylum Streptophyta; class Magnoliopsida; order Solanales; family Solanaceae; genus Nicotiana; species Nicotiana sylvestris. The sequence continues at coordinate 212,015,269 of NC_091064.1, forward strand.
ATAAGAACAATGAAACAAACATGAAACAAACTGAAAAATTAATTAATCAAAGTTTCATTTGAATCTGAAAATTAAATCAACAAAACATATGAACAAACTAGAAAATTATTTCAACGATGAACAACGAACAAAACAAGAATCAAATATTTAACGATTTTAACTTCGAGAAATATAGAAACGAAATATGGACAAAAAATAAAACTCAAAAACCAACTAACCGGAAATGAAACGACAACAACGACCGATCGACGATGAACTCGTATGGACTGTTTTTATGACCCCATCCGAAACTCGAACAAACGAGATGGTTTGAATCTCGTTTTCGGACTGGATTGAAGCAGCTGCAATGGGGTTTGTTTGGATGACGAAGAAGAAAGCAGAAGCAGCTGGCCATGGCAAGCTGTAGCATCGCGGCAGCAGCAGCGGCATTACGACATCGGCTGTGTAGTTGGCCATGGCGACGAGGGAGCTGAAGCAGCGACATGGCAGTCACTGAAGCAGCAGACGACGGGGTGAGGCAACAATGACGACTCCGAACAGCAACAGCGTGACGAAGAGGAAAGGACGCAGCAGCTGTAAAACAATGCGACATGACGAGGAAGATGAAGCAGAAGCAGTCATGAACTTATTTGAACGTGCAGGGCTGCTGGAGGTCGACGAACCATTCGTCGTCGATGAATGGATGTAGCAGCTGGTCGTTTGGACTTGAGGTTGAAGGCAACCATGGACGTCGAGCTCAAGCTTGAGCTCGACGAGCTTCATCAATGGCGGATAGGGCTGGGGTCGTTTAGTCGAGCCGGGGTCGTGAGGGTGACGTGCGTGTGTGTGTGTCGAGGGGATAGGCAGGGCGGCCATGGATGATGCTTGGAAAAGCTGCAAGGGGCAGCCATGGGAGGTGGGAAGGTTTGGAGAAGAAGAAACCAAAGTGGGGGGGGGGGGCGGATGAGTTAGTGTATTTTTTTAGGGTTTTCTTCTCTTTTTTGTTTTTGTTTTGTGTTGTTTGTAAGATAATAGGGGTGTTGGGTTATGGACTGGGTCGACCCAGTTCGAAATGGACTGGGTCGTTTGGGAAGATTGGGCCATTTTTTGGGCCTGTGGCTTGAAATTGAAGAAGAGGCCCAATTCCGATTTTCTTTATTTTTTGCTATCTTTTCTTCTTTTATTTTCCTAAAACTAAATTATAAAAATATTTAAACTATTTATAAGAACTAAATTAAGTTATAAAAGCGCAAATTAACTCCCAATAACAATTAACGCACAATTAAGTAATAATTAAGCATAAAATTGTATATTTGGACATTAAATGCTAAAAATGCAAACGATGCCTATTTTTGTAATTTTTATTTTTTTGTAAAACAAACTTAATTACTAACAATTGTAGAATTAAATCCTACATGCAAAATGCGACATATTTTGTATTTTTTATTAATTTAGCAAATAAACATGCACAGACAAACACAAACAATTATCTAAAAATATCACAATTGCACACCAAGAAAAATCATTTTATTTTTGAATTTTTTGGGAGTAATTCTCATATAGGGCAAAAATCACGTGCTTACAGAGAAGATAAAAGAAGCTGATCACTTGCCTTTGGAGCTACCATTGCATGATCAGCCTCCAGCAGCTTAGACAGAGCAGGTTTAGGAGCAGGAGATAGAGAGAGTGCCCAAGAGGAGGAGAGTGATGCCCCAGGTGGATGATATAGAGATTGAGCTTAAAGAGACTGAGGGGGTTGCTTCTGCACAGCCATAGGACCCCGAGAAAGCTGATCCGGCACCCAGCCACAGAACCCCGCCCAGCCACAGGCCCTGATGCAGACAAAGGACCCATAGGGAGTTTTCTTTACTCTCTATCCTTCTTTTTGAGCTTATTTTTGGTTTGTTAGCATTGAGGACAATGCTAGCCTTCATTTGAGGGGGTGACCCTACTTTGATTTGGTAGTTGGTTTGTAAATATGACACTACTTTCTTTCTTTATGCTTATTTTTCACTTTTAGTATCTATATAACTTTACCTTTTATTTTACTTTTCGTTATTTTTATTTCTTGGTATGTATATAAAGTTACTCTCTCATGTATATATTCATTCTCTCTTATGTATATTCATCTAAACCCCCTATTGTACATATTTAATTTACTTTTCACATTTTTCTTCATAGCTTCTTTTGAAATTTTCCTTAATAGTATAGCTTCTTATTTCATTTAGTAGCTTCTTTTTCGGTTCATAGCTTCTTATTTTAAATTTTGTGTGATCAATAAGCCTTTGGTTTTCTTAATGCCACAATTCTTTCCAAAGGTAGAGTTTGTGTGAACTGAGTGGCTCTTCCTGATGATGGATGGCATGACAACCTTCTTAAGGGTTTGAGTCCGTTTTTCTTTTTATTTTTGTGTAAATAATAGTTAGTGAGCAATGATGCCTCAAGCAAAGCTTCACTTGGGTCTAACACATTTACCTTTGACCTTATGATTAAAAACCAAATTGGTGTATATAGGATGGTGATAGTTGTGACCTTGAGACTCTTGTGTTGGCTAAACATTCATCAAGTTGTTTTTCGGAACCATTTGTGTTGCTCAAATCTTAGCTAAGGTTGTTGTGGGCCCCCAGCTCTATTTCTTTAGCAATCCTATAGCTTGTATGGTGAGGTATTGATTTGCAAGTTCAAGTCCCGTGCCAATAAGTCTAGAACTTGCCCTGAATGTTTGCCTAGGCGAAATCCTAAGTGAAGCTCGACTTAAGAAGTGATTATAGGCTCTCCTTGATCCTAATTGAGACTTAAGCATCCATAGCCTACCAAAGATGATATCCCTAGTCAAGCCCGTTGAGCCACAGCCCTTATTCTTTCAATAACCATGATACAAGCCTTTATCCGTTCTAAAATGATCCTCTCTTGGCACCCTATCTTTCCTTAGCACAAGGAAAAAGCATAAGTTGGGGGGGGGGAGACAAGCAATGCAAAAGTTATAAAAGGTACAAAATGAAGAAGAGGAAAGGCAAAAAGAAAAAGAAAGAAAAGCTAAAAACTCAAAAAGAAAGTGAAAAATGTAGAAGAAATGAAGGGATTCAATAAAAGCAAAAGAAGAGAGGCATGGAAAGATTGGAAAGGAGAAAAAGGATTGAAATGAACAAGAAAGAGTGATAGTGTATCTCTCTAGCCCCTAAAGGAGAAGTAAATGACTCAAAGAGTCAAGAGAATGTGTGCCAAAATGAAACAAATGAAGTGCTAAAGGGAAGATAAAACCTTCTTAGACCAATATATCCTACCCTGAACCAAAAGCCTTCATTACATTACCACAAAAGCCCTATATGATCTGGAGTTGGGTGAGCTTACATTAGTGGTGACTCACATAAGGGGCAAGCTTATGGTACTTAGAGCCAAACTTGTGACCTTCCTTTGAGAGAGATGAGTGTATTTTCCACAATCCTCGTTCTGAGTGCTACAATCTAAAAGTGAGGTTTGCTTGTGGAGAGTTGAGGAGTATGAGTTTGGGTTCCACGATGATCAATGTAGCAGAAAGAGTTTCCTTGATGAGTTGAGTCAACTCTTGATGCTTTTGTATCGCACTAAAGCCATGGTGCTAAAAGATTATGTATCGTTGATAATGCATTTGAGTTGAGAGTAATTGTTAGTCCCAATTGATTCTTGATGAGGTTACTTTAGCACAACGGAATATTTCTTTATTTTATCTTGAGGAGGTGGAAATTATTTTGTTTGCTTGAGGACATGCAAAAGCTTAAGTTTGGGGGAGTTGATAACTAGGGATTCTGGTCTATTTATGCTCCTTTTTGCTTGCGTTTTAGATTAAAAGCGTGTACAAATATTCCCAAAAGCTAACTTATTGTGCTTGTTTGCAGTGTTTGGTCCAAAAGAGACAAGAAAGTCAAAATCAGCTCAAAAAGAAGTGAAACCTGCACAAGTTCAAAGCTAAGTCAAAGTGGCGCTACAACGGAAAACCAATCATGGACGTGGAGGATCCACCACTTAGGCGGTCCTTTTATCGCGGTCAGCGGTGGCATAGATTCAGAAAGATGCAATTTTTGGGATTTCAAGTCACCTCTGACTGCGATGCTTTTGTGCTGCCGTGATGCCTTTATCGCGACAATTGTACTTTTACCGCGGTCCGCGGAGAAGAGATTCAGAGAGCCTGAAAATTGAGCTAAAGTTAAAGACCGCGGTCCGCGGTTGATTTTATGCGGCCGTGGTAGCCTCACCGCTGCAGCGGTCCATTTTTCGCTGTCAGCGGTACCTCCGTCAGGGGCATTTTTGTCTGAAAAATTTAGCTGTATATAAATACTTCTTTTTCAAATTGTTAGGTCATCTTATCTATAGCTGAGCACGTGAACGCCATATTTTTGCTTTTTAGAGTAACTTTGTAGCTTGTTTAACAATTAATCTTAGACTTTTATATTGCAATTAATTTTATGGGTTATTCTTCATCTCAATTTTTGATTTCTTCAGCAATTATGAGTAGCTAAACCCATTAGCTAGTGTTGTGGCTCAACCCTAGTGTGGGTATTTAATGGGTCTATTATTTTATGGCTTAGATGTTTATGGGTGATTGATATTTGACCTAATTTATGCTTTCTATATTGAATTATTGGTTGCAAATACTAATTTGTGCCTTTTTTACTTAGGCTCTTCTTGAGAAAGATAGCTTAAGTTTAGGAAATTCAGGCCAATAAGGAATTGGGGTATATTCAAGAGATTGATAGCCCCAATTAAAGGGTTAAACCTAGAGAGAGTAATACCCGACTTGAACCAATATTGCTTGCACAAATTGAACACCCAATTAGGCTTGAGAAAGACAATTAGGGCAAAGTCACTCAAACTACCGAGAGGTATAGAGTGAGTAGCTTCGTACATTGGCTATATCACGATCCTTACTATAACATTATTGCCCTAAGTTTTAGATCCCGTAAGATACTCACCTAGGAGTAAGTCACTTCCCTAGTTCCTTTTTACCAATTTAGAAAACCCTACAAAAATATCTACTTAGCTAAATTTCTTGCATCATTAGCATAAATATTAGAGGTAACAAACAAACAAGAATGATTGGAAGTGCAAACAATAATATCGAGCATTGCTAGGTTAGGTAGGAACTCATCTACAAACATATTATTAGCTCCATGTGGATTCGATCCTGACCTTTTCGGGTAAAAGCTACATCGACCGCTCTTTCCACTCTATAGTGGTGTAGGGTTAGAACTGATCACAGCTCAAGGTTAGGGACTGCGTGCTCAAATCCAAAACCCAAGCAGGCATGGATCCATGAAAGGGTAAGTTAGGGACCAAGTGGGATGGACCAACAAAATCATAGGTAAATTATATAAGGGCTCATTCCAACTGAACTCTATGGAAATGAAGCTCCTGCCAAGGAATTGGAATATCAGCCTTCTAAAGTACTTCAACTTCTGAAAATAAGAAATACCCCGTAAGTCATACTCTTTTTCCCTCACTTGAGTTTTGTCCCAATAGGGTTTTTTCAAGGAGGTTTTTAACGAGGCGACAAGTGGACATTTTGAGTGTGAGTACGAGAAAGCATACACATTTTTCATTGCCCGACTCCTCAAGAATCTCCAAGTCGAACAATGAAGGGACTGGATATACTGGAACTGAGACTGAAATGCCAGCCAACACCGAAAACTTGTAATTTTCTCCAAAATCTGCCTAAGGGAAAAATGATATTGCCCTCTTCACGAAGCCGCCTCTAAGAACCTTATACTTCTCGTGGAACTCGGCATACTTGGTCCGCTTTCTATGGTAGATCTCTTTCTATTTCTTCTCCCTCTTTATGCTTTCAATCTGTAGAATGATGGTTTGTAAATCAAGGAAAAGTAAAAGTTAAAGCTTAGAAGCAAGTCAAAGCAAAAAAAAAAGGAATGACAAACGACTACACCTACTTAGAGGGCGACGTCGGCAATGCTCTTCGGCAAAGTGCCGTCACTATGGTCTTTGAGGGTCACACGCCCGACTTTGGAGCAGAGAGAACCGAGAGCATTGACCACGTCGTCGATATTTTTCAGCAGATCACGATTCATTGGAATCGTGATAGTTCTTGAGCCCTCCTCCATCCATACCTCGATTTGAGTAGTCCCCTCATCGATCATCTTAAGATCCTCAATGTACATGTCACAACCGGACTCATCGCCCTCTTTGATGGTACCCATGCCTTTGTCCCCCTCAGTAGGAGAAGCTTTCCTAGCTGGCCTAGAGGAAGTGGCCTCTTAACAAGGCACAAAACTTCCACCAAACACCCTCTCTGCGACTGTCTCCACCTCGGGGCATGAAGACACGGCCGCATAAAGCTCTTCTTACTGAGGCACCTTAAAGGTCGCCCTAACATCCTCCCCAATATATATCGTCGCAGTCTCTCGCATTACGAGATCATCATCTGATAAGTGAACGACCGTGGGCACACCTTCTCCTACATCCACGATTTTCTTCTTTTGGGACCTCAGGTCTGCATCATCCGGAGAAACCTCCCCACCCTTAATGTAGAGGAGGGAGAGAGCACGATAGGTGAGGCAGGGGCGGGGACAGAAGGTGTAGAAACCCTTCTCCGACTAAACGAAGGCACGTACACTCTATTCCTCCATGTAGTTCGCCTGACGGAACCAAGAAAAAGCAGATAAAGATGAGCATAATGATGTAAGCAAATACGAGTACGACACCGACCAGAAAAAATTACCTATTGAGGGGAGGGCCGACTTGAACCGCTAAAAGAAGCTCAGCCAATCATGAATCCCACAATATAAGGGAGAACTTGCCTAATCCAGTCGGTGAGATATGCCACCAACCGAAGAGTTCGACTAGTGTCACGACCCGGATTTCCCACCCTCGGGAGTCATGATGGCACCTACTCGTGGAAGCTAGGCAAGCCGAATATTATAAAATCATTACCCTTTTCATTAAACATGTTAAATAATTTAAAATAATAAGTGATTAAAAAGCGGAATAAAATTAAATAATCGAAAATGCAGAAGCCAAAACTTAATATTTCAACCAAACACTGCTACATAATTTGAAGTGCAATACTACCTAAAATTTGGTGTCACAAGTCATGGACTGTCTAAGAATACTACAAACAAGGTCTGAATGAAATACATAAGTCTGTCTCTGAATAAGTAAAAACAGAAAGAGAAAAGATAAGAGAAGACGCCAAGGCCCGTGTACATCTGCAGGACTACCTCGGGTCGCCTGAGTATACTGAAAACAGCACCCTCACTGTGGTCCAAATGCTCCGGTATTAGTATCTGCACACAGTGCAGAGTGTAGTATCAGCACAACTGACCCCATGTGCTGGTAAGTGCCTAGCCTAACCTCAGCGAAGTAGTGACGAGGCTAGGACTAGACTACCAAATAAACTTGTACAGTTAAATCATATACAGCGAAAATAGAAGCGGATAATTACAACTAAAGTTGGGTCGGGGAAACATACGGCGAGGAATAGTAGGTAACAACAGAATAATAGTAGAGAAATGTAAGGAACGCCATAAATCAAATACCAACAAAATATAAGGAAATAAGAAACAAGTACACATGTAATACTGCTGCAGGCCTGCAACCCGATCCCAAATCACATAGTATCGTTATAGGCGTGCAACCCGCTCCCATTTCATATAATACCATTGCAGGCATGCAACCCGCTCCCATTTCATATGTTACCGTTGCAGGCGTGCAACCCGCTCCCATTTCATATATTACCGTTATATGCGTGCAACCCGCTCCCATTTCATATATTACAGTTGCAGGCGTGCAACCCGCTCCCATTTCATATAGTATTGTTGTAGGCATGCAACCCGCTCCCTTTCATTTATCAACACCAATCATAAAAGAATCTCGGCAAGGGAACAATAATGTAACAACAACATCCCGGCAAGGCAACAATAATATAACAACAACATCCCGACAAGGGAACAATAATATGACAATAACATCCCGGCAAGGGAACAATAATATCACTATAACATCCCGGTAAGGGAACAATAATGGCAACAACATCCCGGCAAGGGAACAATAATGATGATCCTTATATGAAGCACAATAACCCACAACGGAGTCACAACAATTACTATACAAGACTCACGGGCATGTTTGACACCGATGTATAGATACTCATCACCATGTCTATAAGTCGTACTCCACAATTAGCACATAGCAAATAAGACACAACTCTTAATCCCTCAAGCTAAGGTTAGACCAAACACTTACCTCAAACTTCCACAACCAACTCAAGCCTCAAACACCGTTTTTCCTTTAGAATTCGCCTCCAAATTACTTGTATCTAGCCCAAATTAATTTAACAACATCAATAAATGCTAAATAATTCAATCTCAATGCTAAATTATAGGTTTTCTATCATTTTTTCTAAAAAGTCAAAAATCAACCCCGGGCCCGCTTGGTCAAAACTTGAGGTTCGGACCAAAACCCGATTACCCATTCACTCACAAGCCCGAATATGCAATTAGTTTCGAAATTCGACACCAAAACGAGGTCTAAATTCCAATTATTCAAAAAGCCCTAACTCTACCCAAATCCCCAATTTTTACCATAAAAACCCTTGATTTTTGATTTGAAAGTGATGAAAAACAGTAAGGAATTAAAAGAACAAAGTTTAGAATTGATTATCTATGACTTGGGGATGATAATTGTTAAAGAAAATCATTCTTAGGGCTGTAAACCTCGAAAATATGGTAAAGAAGAAGGTCTTCCCGTTTTGGAAAGAGTATTTATATTAGCTGGGCAACAGACCTATGCGTTTGCACTCAAAAGCATGTGTTCGCATAGGGTAAGGGAAACTGGGCATTGCGATCGCGGGACAGGGTATGTGTTCGCATAGAGGAAAAATGGTGACCCCCAGAATTAACTCTATGCTATCGCGGACCTACCTATGCAATCGCATAGAACAAATGATGATCCCCAGAACTAACTCTATGTTATCGCGGGCCTACCTATGCAATCGGATAGAACAAAGGATGACCTCCGGAATTAACTCTATGCTATCGTGGACCTACCCATGCAATCTCATAGAACAAATGATGACCTCCAAAATTAACTCTATGCTATCGCGAACCTACCTGTGCAATCGCATAGAACAAATGATGACCCCCAGAATTAACTCTGTGTTATCGCGGGCCTACCTATTCAATCGCATAGAACAAAAACCTGGACACCAGCAAACAGCAAAAACACCTGATTTTCTAAGTTCGAAATCACCCCGACACCAATTCGAAACTCATCAGAGCCCTCAGGGCTCTAAACCAAATATGCACGAAAGTCTAAAAATATCATACGGACTTGATCGTGCGATCAAATTGCCAAAATAACATCTTAAACAACGAATTTAGCATAGAAATCTATGAAAAATCTCAAAACTTTCAAAGTATCAAATTTCACAATTACGGGTCCGAATCACATCAAACGACTTCCGTTTCTTACCAAATTTCACAGACGCATCTTAAATATCATATTGAACCTGTACCGGGCTTCAGAACTAAAATATGGGCCCGATACCATAAATTTCAAATATAATCAAATTTCCAAAAACTCTTATATTTTCAGTAAAACAATTTCTTTCAAAAATTCATTTCTCGGGCTTGGGACCTCGGAATTCGATTCCGGGCATGCGCTCAAGTCCCATATTTTCCTACGGATCCTCCGGGATCATCAAATCATAGGTCCGGGTCCGTTTATCCAAAATTTTGACCGAAGTTAACTTAAATTTAATTTTAAAGGCTAAATTGACATTTTCATCACATTTTCACATAAAAGCATTCTGGATATGCGCCCGGACCGCACACACAAATCGAGGTGAGGAAAAAGGAGGCTTCTAAGGCCTCGGAACATAGAATAACTCGTAAATCAAGTGATGGCCTTTTGGGTCATCACATCCTCCACCTCTAAAACAACCGTTCGTCCTCGAACGGACATAAGAAGGAAGTACCTGAGTCAGAGAAAAGATGGGGATAACGGCTCCGCATATCGAACTCGGACTCCCAGGTCGATGCCTCAGCAGTCTGACCTTTCCATTGAACACGAACAGAAAGGAAACTCTTCGATCTCAACTGACAAACCTGCCGATCTAGAATAGCTACCGGCTCCTCCTCATATGACAAGTCCTTGTCCAACTGGACAGTGTTGAAGTCTAACACGTGGGATGGATCGCCAAGATACTTCCAAAGCATGGACACATGAAACACTGGATGCATGACTAATAAACTCGGCGGCAACACAAGTTTTTAAGCCACCTCCCGCACTCGATCAAGAATCTCAAATGGGCCAATGAACCTAGGGCTCAGCTTGCCTTTCTTTCCAAATCTCACCACGCCCTTCATAGGTGACACTTGAAGCAACACTCGCTCGCCAACCATGAATGCCACATCACAAACCTTACGGTCAGCATAACTCTTTTGTCTGGACTGAGCTGTACGAAGCCTATACTGAATGATCCTGACCATGTGTGGGCTAATTATGAAAACTTCTTACAACTGGTAGAATAAATATAGAAGATAATATGACTGACAATAAGATGAAAGATATATGGCTAAAGATAAAAGCCTTGAGACCCCGGTTAAAGTAGCTGAACAATGAGGAGTTCAAGTTTATATATTTTAAGATTGAGAAAACTTGAGTTGAATTGATCAATACTCAGAAAAAAATCAGCAACAAGTATTCTGGTGAATTAGTGGTAACGGAGAGACATCAACTACACAATTTGAAGAAATGGTCTATGATTGAGAAGCAAGCATTGCATCAGAAATCCAAGGCACACTGGATAAGACTAGGAGATTCTAACACAAAATACTTCTCAGCTATTGTCAAAAAAAGAGCACAAACAAAGCGGATTAATGAGTGAATTTCAATGTTTGACACTAAACTCACAGACTCACAAAGCATCAAAGAAGAGATTGTAGCTTTCTACAAATGTCTTATGAGATCTACAACAAAACTTTTGCCAGCAGTCAACAAACACACCATGAGGAAAGGCCTTACCCTATCCCACTAACAAAAACTTGACTTATATACAGATGTCACTGCACAAGAGGTATTCAAAGTATTGAATTCAATAGGAGATGATAAGTCCCCAGGTGTAGATGGTTACAACTCCTATTTCTTCAAAAAAGCCTGGCAAGTAGTGAAGGGAGATATAGTGGAGACAGTCAAAGAATTCTTCAATACTGCAAAATGTATAAGGCAATCAATTGTACTGCCATTACATTAGTGCCAAAGACTGCTCACCTTGCCACAATAAAGGAGTACAATCCAATAGCATGTTGTTCTATTCTATGTAAGATAATAGCAAAGATATTGGTATCTAGAATGCAACCAATGATTGTTGATATCATCTGTCACAGTCAGGATTCATACCAGGAAGGAAAATTGCTGATAATATCATACTTGCCCATGAACTAGTGAAGTCTACTCCAGGAAGCAAGTATCACCTAAGTGCATGATTAAAATTGATCTTCAAAAGGCATACGACTCTATTGAATGGCCTTTTCTGCAGGTCATGTTTGAACTAGATTTCCCATCTCAATTTATTACACGGATAATGGAATGTTTGCATACAGTAAACTATACAATTGTGATAAATGGGGAACCAACCATGCCTTATAATGCTGCAAGGGGCATTAGGCAAGGGGATCCAATGTCCTCTTTCTCTTTTCTATGACTATAGAGTATCTCAGTAGATGCCTTAATGAGCTCAAGGAAGTAAAAGATTTTATATATCATCCTAGATGTGCTAAACTGGGAATCACCCATCTCAGTTTTGTAGATGATCTACTTATGTTCACTAGAGGAGACCTAGCATCAGTAGCAGCAATGCAACAACGCTTCCTTCACTTCTCTGTAGCTTCTGGTCTTCAGGCTAATATGGGGAAGATCTGTGTGTATTTTGGAGGGGTTCAACAACAGGAGAAATAAACAATCTTAGCTAAGCTGGGATTCAATCAAGGAAACCTTCCTTTTAAGTACCTTGGTGTACCTCTATCAACATAGAAACTGAAACTTATCCAGTGGAGGCCACTTGTTGACAAGATTACAACTTGAATTACTTCCTGGACTACCAAAAAACTCTCCTGAGCAGGCAGGTTTCAGTTGGTGCAATCAGTTGTATTTGGGGTGCAGGCATATTGGGCTCAATTATTCTTAATACCTTCAAAGATTCTATCACTTATAAAACCTTATTGTAGGAGCTTTGTCTGGTCTGGGACTAACACAATCACAAGTAAAGCATTGGTATCATGGGAAAGATTATGCTCTCCTAAATCTATGGGAGGATTAAACCTAATCAACATTAAAATTGTGCAACAAAATTGCTGTGACAAAAATATGTTGCGACCTTGCTCATAAACATGACAAGCTATGGATTAGATGGGTACATACATAGTATATAAGAGGTCAACAAATTCAAGATGCATGCATTCCTCAACAAGCATGTTGGATTATAAGGAAGATAATGGAAGCTGGAGAGGATCTAAATCTAATACAAAGTGATGGGTCAACAAAGAAAAGCATCACTAGTTTGATATATAAGCAGCTTCTGCCCAACAATAATAGAGTGCCCTGAAAATGTCTCATGTATAGGAATAACGCTCGACCTAAAACCAAGATAATTATGTGGCTGGGATTACAAGGTAAATTGCTGACCAATGACAGACTCATAAGATGGGGAATGAATGTAGAAGCAAAATGCAGTCTTTGTCAAGCAGAAGAAGAATCAAGATATCACCTGCTAGAATGATGTGAATATTCCAAGAATATCTAAGAAAAGACTATATAATGGCTTCCACTACAAAGTTACAAGCCTACACATTGGAGCCACCATCTGGAATGGGCTATCAAAAGATCAAAAGCACAAAAGGGAGATCATCACAAGCTTAATTATTCAGGATGGCGTATGCGGAATGTCTCTATACCATATGGATGGAGAGAAATCATAGAAAATTTTAGAATAAGAGTAGACATTGGGAAGCAGTGGCAAGAGAGGTAGCAATGATGTGCCATGTCAGAGCAGCACCACGAGTTCAAATCACCATGCACAACCTTCAGTTTTAGTATATAGTTTGTAGTTATGATGTATAGACTTTGTCTTTAGGTGCTTTATAAAGATAGCCAACTGAATTTAGTCGAGCTATGGGTTTGTAATGATTTATACTAGTGATTAATAAAAACAGTTAGTTACCAAAAAAATATTAGATCTTTTCACTGTAAAGAAATCAAACATAATTAATAACAAATATGCAGGGAACCAACTTTTTTCGTTGGAGAAAGTTGATAATCACTAACGAAAAAAAAGGAATTGATAATCCCTTTGCCCTTAAAATGGCTGCGGGCGTGGAATAAATTTTTATTATAAATATGAAAAATTGCAGTCTCAGACTGCAAAAACTTTTTATTTAGTTTCTACGTATCTAATTCAATTTTAAATTGTTTTGCATATAGTTCTAAAAGTTGGATAAATACTGGACTTTGATAACAAAAAGGGATAACATTGAATCTACACGAATATTATTTTATCAGTAATCTATTATATCAACTTGTTCTCCCATTAAAATTTCTGATAACATATAATATGTAGAATTAAGCGGTGCATTAGAAATAAATACTCAAATATATACATATTCCTTTTCGCATTCCTTTTATGGTAAAATATATTTTTTTAAAATGTACCTACAAGTAACTAACCAATATTTGAATTTATCATTTTTTTTGTTAGAAGTGAATGTTTAACCACTGGAGATGGCACAGTCTGTTTCATTCTTTAGTGTTGAATGGCGCACTCCGTGATCAATAATAAGTTTAAGAAAACTAATCATAGAAAATTATTGCTGTATTTATTTGAGCACGTTAAATTTAATTATTTTAATAAAATTGCTAGTATCATTTTTGGGTACTCAAGAACAAAGAAGTTATGAAATTAAAGAAAACAAACCAGGGGCAGTAAAAACAATTTGAATGATATAAAATTAGTATAAATATATAGTTAGTGATACAAAAAGCTAGAATAATATGTTTACTAACAGTATTACCCAAAATTAGATCTAACTTTATACAATTAAATTTATAGTAAAGTAAGGTTAATCAACAAAACTCCCACGTGTGCTATTGAGTAGAAATGAATGACAGTGATAATAGTGTAATAAATGATTCAATGATATGGAAGATAGTACTATAAATAATAATAAATGACATTTATATAAATAAATAGATGGATGTCACCCGACAAGGTGAGATTCCCCAATAATTCTTCTAACAAGATAGATAATGATAAGCCTTTAAATATTCGAATCCTCCTTGGATCGTGGGAGAATGAATATATAAAGATACAAGAAAAAGGTGAACTTTGTATGGGTATGATAAAGGAAGAATTTTCAGAGAATGTCACTGTGTTATTTTTACAAAGAGTATTCAATCCCCTATATAACTACATTTCTTTCTATTTAGGCAGAATACATAAAATGACGCCTGAACTTGTACTCAAATCCCTGTTACACGTTTGTTGATATTTTCAAACACTCAACCTTTCAAAAGTGTATCTATTACACACATCTTTGTCTACATGGCACGCACGTCCTTTACACACAAGTAAGGCGACTGAACTACATAGTTTTGTATCTGAAGCCTCATAAAAACGCCACATGTCCAGCTTTTTCCCATTTCTTTTTTTCCATATCCTTCATTTTTCTTCCTCCATTAATGCTCACAGATGCTCTTTCTAATTTTTTCTGTTTACTTTTCAAATTTTATTTCGTTTTTCAAAGTAAATAAAGCATTTTCGGATTATCAAGATATTGGTGTGAAATTGTTGGCTCGAAAAGTGCGATTTCAATTAGACCTAGAAATTTTTTATTCAAAACTGCAATTATTGGCCCTAAAAATCAAGAGAACAGTTCTAAAATTGTTTATGTGAAAATATTTTTTTACCAAAAATTGATGTTTGGATACTGAATTAGTTGTTGGAAGCTCCATTTCAAGCTGGAACTCATTTGGAGATGAATTGAGAGTTGGATCGAAACTTGTTAAAGAATGCCAAGTGAACAATATTTTGAATTTAAGTGTTACATCTTAGACTTGAAGAAGTCCGAGCTTGATTATAAAAAATTTGGTAGCTGAAATTAAGATGAAGGTGGCCGCAGCCATGGTGGTTGGTCTTGGGAAGAAGATGAGTTCCTTTTCTTTTTCTTTTTCTTTTGGTTGGGTTCCTTTCGTTTTTATTCTAGACCGGCAGGTTCGTCAGTTGAGATCGAAGATCCCTTCTGTTCGTGTTCACTGAAGAGGTCAGCCTGTTGAGGCATCGACCTAGGAGTCCGAGTCCGATATGCGGAGCTGTTATCCCCATCTTTTCCCTGACTCAGGTACTTCCTTCTTATGTTCGTTTGAGGACGAACGGCTATTTTAGAGGTGGAGCATGTGATGACCCAAAAGGTCATCACTTGATTTATGAGTAAATTCTGTGTTCTGAGTCCTTAGAAGCCTCTTTTTCCTCACCTCGATTTGTGTGCGCGATCCAGGCGCATACCCGGAACGCTTTTATGTGGAAATGTGATACAAATATTAATTTGGACTTTAAAATTGAATTTAAGTTGACCTCGGTCAACATTTTAGGTAAACAAACTCGGACCTGTGATTTGACGGTCCCGAAAAGTCTATAGAAAAATATGGGACTTGGGCGTATGCCCGAAATCGAATTCCGAGGTCCCAAGCTTGAGAAATGAATTTTTGAAAGAAATTATTTTACTGAAAATATAAGAGTTTTTGGAAATTTAATTATATTTGAATTTTATATTATCGGGCTAGTATTTTGGTTCCGGAGCCTGGTACAGGTTCAATATGACATTTAAGATGCGTCTGTGAAATTTGGTAAGAAACGGAAGTCGTTTGATGTGATTCAGACCCGTAGTTGTGAAATTTGATACTTTCAAAGTTTTGAGATTTTTCTTAGATTTCTATACTAAATTCATTGTTAAAGATGTTATTTTGGCAATTTGATCGCACGAGTAAGTTCGTATGATATTTTTAGACTTGCGTGCATGTTTGGTTTAAAGCCTCGACGACTCGGGTGAGTTTCGGATAGGTGTCGGAGTGATTCGAACTTAGAAAATCTGGTGTTTTTGCTGTTTGCTGGTGTCCAGGTTTTTGTTCTATGTGATTGCATAGGTAGGCCCGCGATAGCATAGAGTTAATTCTGAGGTCATCATTTGTTCTATGTGATAGCATAGGTAGGCTTGTGATAGCATAGAGTTAATTCGGAGGTCATTTAGAGTTAGGGCTTTTTGAATAATTGGAATTTAGACCTCGTTTTGGGGTCGAATTTTGAAACTAATTGCATATTCGGGCTCGTGGGTGAATGGATAATCGAGTTTTAGTCCGAACCTCAAGTTTTGACCAAGCGGGCCCGGGGTCGATTTTTGGTTTTTTGGAAAAAATGATAGAAAATCTATAATTTAGCATTGAGATTGAATTATTTAGCATTTATTGATGTTGTTAAATTAATTTGGGCTAGATACAAGTAATTTGGAGGCGAATTCTAAAGGAAAAGCGGTGTTTGAGGCTGGAGTTGGCCATGAAAGTTTGAGGTAAGTGTTTGGTCTAATCTTAACTTGAGGGATTAGGAGTTGTGTCTTTTTTGCTATGTGCTAATTGTGGAGTACGACGTATAGTCATGGTGACGAGTATCTATACGTCGGTGTCAAGCATGCCCGTGAGTCTTGTATAGTAATTGTTGTGACTCCGTTGTGGGTTATTGTGCTTCATATGAGGATTATCATTATTGTTCCCTTGCCGGAATGTTGTTTTCATTATTGTTCCCTTGATGGGATGTTATTGTGATATTATTGTTCTCTTACCGGGATGTTATTATCATATTATTGTTCTCTTGCCGGCATGTTGTTGTTATATTATTGTTCCCTTGCCGGGATGTTGTTGTTACATTATTGTTCCCTTGTCGGAATTCTTTTATGATTGGTGTTGATAAATGAAAAGGGAGCGGATTGCACGCCTGTAACGGTAACATATGAAATGGGAGCAGGTTGCACGCCTGCAACGGTAACATATGAAATGAGAGAGGGTTGCACGCCTGCAACTGTATTATATGAAATGGGAGTGGGTTGCACGGCTACAACGGTACTATGTGATTTGGGATCGGGTTGCATGCCTGCAACGGTATTACATGTGTACTTGTTTCTTATTTCCTTATCTTTTGCTGGTATTTGATTTATGGCGTTCCTTACATTTCTCTACTATTATTCTGTTGTTACCTGCTACTCCCCGCCGCATGTTTCTCCCGCGCAGTTTTAGTTGTAATTATCTTCTTCTATTTTCGCTGTATATGATTTAACTGGACAAGTTTATTTGGTAGTCTGGTCCTAGCCATGTCACTACTTCGCGGAGGTTAGGCTAGGCAATTACCACCACATGGGGTCGGTTGTGCTGATACTACACTCTGCACTGTGTGCACATACTGATACCGGAGCATTTGGACCGCAGTGCGGGTGCTGTCTTCAGTCAACTCAGGTGACCCAAGGTAGTTCTGCAGACGTCCGTGGGCCTTGGCGTCTCCTCCTATCTTTTCTCTTTCTGTTTTTACTTATTCAGAGATAGACTTATGTATTTCATTCAGACCTTATTTGTAGTATTCTTAGACAGTCTGTGACTTGTGACACCAAATTCTGTATAGTATTGCACTTCAAAATATGTAGCAATGTTTGGTTGAAATATTAAGTTTCGGCTTCCGCATTTCCGATTATTTAATTTTATTCTGTTGTTTAATCACTTATTATTTTAAATTGTTTAATAAAAAGGGTAATGATTTTATAATATTCGGCTTGCCTAGCTTCCACGAGTAGGCGCCATCACGACTCCTGAGGGTGGGAAATCCGGGTCGTGACAAGTTGGTATCAGAGCTCTAGGTTACATAGGTCTCACAATTCACGGACAAGTGTAGTAGAGTCTGAGGGATTGGTACGGAGACGTCTGTATTTCTCCCCCAAAGGCTACAGAGTTAGGAAAAACTTCACATCTATTCTTTCCTGTCATGCGATTTTGTTCTCTCAATGCTAAATTGAAACCTCTAATCTTGTCCTTTCGCGAATGGCGAGGTCACGTACCGCTTCCTCAACCGAACATCAGCACAGACCGGTGATAGATAGGCTACGTCTTCGGAGGCTTTGCGGAGGTTGGATAGGTTTCACCAAGCTCTTCACTACCACTTTCAGTGGTGCATCTCCTGAGGATACCTAGGATTATTTAGACAGCTGTCATGATGTTCTTAGGAACATAGGGATAGTGGAGACCAATGGGGTCGACTTTGCTACTTTTCGCTTATATAGATCCACCAAGACTTGGTGGAGGGATTATTATTTGGCTAGACCAGTTGGGTCACCAGCTTTGACTTGGGACTAGTTTTCTCAGTTATTTCTGGAGAAGTTTCTTCCTATCACTCAGAGAGAGATCTATCGGAGGTAGTTTGAGCATCTCCAGCGGAATTCTATGACTGTTACTCAGTACGAGACCAGATTTATTGACTTGGCCCGTCATGCTCTTCTTATACTTCCCACTGAGAGATAGAGAGTGAGGAGGTTCATTGAGGGACTCATTCAGCCTATTTGACTTCAGATGGCTAAGGAGACGGGGAGTGAGATTTTCTTTCAAGATGCGGTCAATGTGGCTAGGAGGGTTGAGATGGTTCTATCATAAGGAGGTGGTTAGGGGTCTGACAAGAGGCCTTGTCATTCACGCAGATTCAGTGGTGCCTCGTCTGGAGGCAAGGATTCTTTTAGTAGAGGCCATCCTCCTAGGCCTTTTCAGTCAGCACTTCAGGCTTCTCACAGTGCCCCAAGTGGCTTGGTTCTTACATGCAGTATTCCGATCAGCAGCCCCAACAGCTGAGGGATTGTTTTACTTGTGGCAACACGAGGAACATTGCTAGATATTGCCCTCGAGCACCGAGTAGTTCTCAGCATCAGGGTTCCCGTGCTATGGTTCAGGCACCGAGTTTTCCACCGCCCACTCAACCAGCTAGAGGTGGAGGTAGAGGTATTAGAGGTGGAGCTCAGGACACTAGAGGTGGAGGCCAGCCAGCAGCAGGCCGTCCTAGAGATATAGTTCAGAGTGGTGGGGCCCAGCCCCGATGTTATACTTTTCCAGCCAGGCCTGAGGCTGAGGCTTCCGATGCAGTTATCACCGGTACTGTTCTGGTTTGTAGTAGGGATGTTTCAGTGCCATTTGATCCAGGGTCTATATAGTCCTATGTGTCATCTTATTTTGCACTGTATTTGATCATGCTTAGTGATTCTTTGAGTGCTCCTGTATATGTGTCTACACCGGTGGGTGATTCTATTATGGTAGATCGTGTCCATTGTTCTTGTATAGTTGTGATTGGGGGTCTTGAGACTCGTGTAGATTTGTTACTTCTGGACATGGTTGATTTTGATGTCATATTGGAGATGGACTGGTTATCACCTTACCATGCGATCTTGGACTGTCATGCCAAGACTGTGACCTTAGCCTTGCTGGGTTTACCTCGTTTAGAGTGGAGAGGGACTCTTGGTCATTCTAACCGTAGTGTTATTTCATATATGAAGGCTCGACGTATGGTCGAGAAGGGGTGTTTGGGCTTATTTGGCATATGTTCGTGATTCTAGTGTCGAGGTTCCTTCTATTGATTCTATGCCTGTTGTTGGTGAGTTTCTTGAGGTATTCCCTTCAGACTTGCGGGGTATGCCACCCGATAGGGATATTGACTTCTGTATTGATTTGGCTCGGGGCACTCAGCCCATTTTTATTCTGTCGTATCGTATGGCCCCGCATGAGTTGAAAGAGTTGAAGGAGTAGTTGCAAGACTTGCTTGAAAAAGGTTTCATTAGACCTAGTGTTTCGCTTTGGGGTGCGCCGGTGTTGTTTGTTAAAAAGAAGAACGGATCGATGAGAATGTGTATAGATTACCGGCAGTTGAATAAGGTTACAATCAAGAATAAGTATCCATTATCGAGGATTGATGATTTGTTTGATCAGTTTCAGGGTGCCAAGGTATTTTCGAAGATTGACTTGAGATCTGGCTACCATCAGTTGAGGATTAGGGCATCTGATGTCCTTAAGACAGCTTTCCGCACTCAGTACGGGCATTATGAGTTCTTAGTGATGTTATTTGGGTTGACCAATGCCCCATCAGCTTTTATAGATTTGATAAACCGAGTGTTCAGGCCTTACTTAGATTCATTCGTGATAGTCTTTATTGATGATATTTTGATTTATTCCCGTAGCCGGGAGGAGCATGAGCAGCATTTGAGAGTTGTTCTTCAGACTTTGAGAGATAGTCAGTTGTATGCTAAGTTTTTGAAGCGCGAGTTTTGGTTGGGGTTAGTTGCTTTCTTGGGTCATGTTGTTTCAGTAGAGGGTATTCAGGTAGATCCAAAGAAGATAAAGGCAGTCAAGGACTGACCTAGACCAACATTAGCTACAGAGATTCGGAGCTTCTTGGGTTTGGCAGGCTATTATCGTCGCTTTATGGAGGGGTTTCACCTATTGCAGCAACGATGACCAGGTTGACCCAAAAGGGTGCCCAGTTCAAGTGGTCGGATGAGTGTGAGGCGAGCTTTCAGAAGCTCAAGACATCTTTGACTACGGTGCAAGTGTTGGTTTTACCCACAGGTTCAGGGCCTTCTATAGTTTATTGTGATGCATCTCGTATTGGACTTGGTACGGAGTTGATGGAGGATGGCAAGGTCATTGCCTACGCTAAGCGGCAGTTGAAGATTCATGAGAAGAACTATCCGGTTCATGATTTGGAGTTAGCAGCCATTGTTCATGCGTTGAAGATTTGGAGGCATTATCTATATGGCGTGTCATGTGAGGTGTTCAAGGATAACAAGAGTCTGCAGTACTTGTTCAAGAAGAAGGAGCTAAATTTGAGGCAGAGAAGGTGGTTGGAGCTATTAAAGGACTATGATATCACCATCTTATATCATTCGGGAAAGGCAAATGTGGTGGCCGATGCTTTGAGTAGGAAGTTAGCCAGTATGGGCAGTCTTGCTTATATTCCAGTCGGTGAGAGACCGCTTGCTTTGGATGTTCAGGATTTGGCCAATCAATTGGTGAGGTTGGATGTTTCTAAGCCTGACCGTGTGTTAACTTGCACAGTCGCTTGTTCTTCATTATTAGAGCGTATCCCACATCGGCAGTATGATGATCCTCATTTGTGTATCCTTAGAGACACGGTGCAGCACGGAGTCGCCAAACAGGTTACATTAGGAGATGATGGAGTTTTGAGGCTGCAGGGTCGAGTTTGTTTGCCTAATGTGGATGGGCTTCGGGAGTTGATTTCAGAGGAGGCTCATAGTTCCCGGTACTCTATTCATCCGGGCGCCGCAAAGATGTATCAGGATTTGCGACAACATTATTAGTGGAGGAGTATGAAGAAGGACATTGTTGCATATGTGGCTCAGTGTTTGAATTGTCAGCAGGTTAAGTACAAGCATCAGAGGCCTAGTGGTTTGTTCCAGAAGATTGAGATTCCCGAGTGGAAGTGGGATCGTATCACTATGGACTTTGTTGTTGGACTCTCACGGACGAAGTTCAATGCAGTATGGGTTATTGGTGATAGACTGACCAAGTCAGCGCATTTTATTCTTGTGGCAGTCTCCTATTCTTCTGAGAGGTTAGCTGAGATCTATATCCGGGAGATTGTTTGTTTTTATGGTGTGCCCGTGTCTATCATTTCTGATCGAGGTACGCAGTTTACCTTGCATTTTTTGAGAGCAGTTCAGCGAGAGTTGGGCACACGGGTCGAGTTGAGCACAACATTTCATCCTCAGACAGACAGATAGTCCGAGCATACTATTCAGATTTTGGAGGATATGCTCTGAGCTTGTGTCATTAACTTTGGAGGCTCGTGGGATCAGTTGTTGCCTTTAGCGGAGTTTGCCTACAACAACATCTACCAATCGAGTATCCAGATGGCTCCTTATGAGGCTTTGTATGGTAGGCAGTGTCGGTCGCCGGTTGGATGGTTTGAGCTGGGAGAGGCTCGGTTGTTGGGTACAGATTTAGTACAAGATTGAAAACCCTAATTTTTTGGGGTTCATCCGAGTTTCTGAGGCTATTTGTTTGTTTGATTTACTTGTTTATCATCTCTAAACTCGATTGGTGTTGAAAACCCTAATTTCTTTTGGGTTCATTCGAGTCTCTGAAGAAGTCTGCTAAGTATTTGTGTAATCTATTTGTTCATCATCTTAACTCGATTGGTTTCGAAAACCCTAATTTCTTTGGGGTCTATTCGAGTTTCCGAAACTACTTGTGCAATTTATTTGTGTGAAATTGCTTGACTTGATTTGAAATTCCTTTGTTTCAGCATCTTTTTTCTTTATGTGATTCCTTTGATTCTGGGTTCTTACTATCGTTGAAACTCGACTATGATTTTCATAAGGGTTTTTCACTTGACCCTTTGCATGCTTATGATACTCTATCTTTTTCTCTACTACTAAGGCAATGAAACTTGACCTACGTGACTATCAAGTTTCGAATGTTTTCTGTCTACTAACTCTGGGATATTATTGCATGCTGTTTCCTTTTACCAATAGTTTGGCCTCGCATGTCCAGTGTTTGTGGACTCTATTTATATGCTGAGTTTCCTTTTTTGATTGATCTTCAATTGTGTGACTGATTTCAAACTTTTCTTTTGTGAAATCTGATTTCACTCGCCTGTTAATGTTAATTGATTTTTTTCCTTATTTTGCCTTACTGAATCCTTTCCAAAACAAGTATATTCCTGTACTTAGACTTAATCACTTACTCAATTATTTTACTACTTCTTTTATGGCAATAATCAGTCTGCCTATAAATTGATTTCTTTCCTTATTTTGAACTTGTCACTGCCCGTTAAGCAAGTGATCCCTTAATTAAATGCAATCACTTGTGTAATTGATTCTGAATAGTGATTGTTTCCATGTTTGTGGCTTATTACTTCTCTTTCACTCGTTTTCAAAAAGCTATAAATACCCCGTACTTCTCTTCTTCAAAGACACGAACACAAGGCATAAAATACTTGAGTTCACACACGCACACTTCACTAAAATCTCTCTCTTTTCTCTATTGCTACTTGTATTGCTGCCTTACCTAGCCGGCTTAAGCCAAGGCTAGGCTGTGGAAACTTGCTTATTTTTCTCTACATTTGCATTTTACTGGTATGTTCTAATTAAGCTTCTGCACCAACAACAACATGTTTCTTTTCTGTCTCTTTCATCCTTGTTTGTCCTATGTTTGTATTTAACCTAGTACTATTATTAAGCATGCTTTAATCTGCCCTTTCCTGTTCTGAATTAATGTTTTGTCCACTACTTACTATAAATTCTGAATCCTAAATCTCCACCCTAATGTGTTTAATATTTGTGTTTGGTTTGGGGAATGACAGCATTAGACATTGTTGTGCATGACCCAAACCTGATTCCCCTGGGATCATAACCTCCATGTTTCCTCAAGATGTTGTATGTTCTGATTGGTTTATAAGCATGTCAGCACCTTCTACTGTTGTGCATGCCCAAAACTAATCGATGTCTAAGTGCATGGGCTCCTTGCAATGGATTCCCAACACTTGACCTCCCTTTGTATGAAGGTATTAACTCTATGTGTTATTGATTACTGTCTCCCTATCACCCTTTACCCCTCTCCTTTATCCCCTCAGTTTTGAAACTATGTTCCTGCACTTTCACTATCTTCTTAGAACTTAAGTTCTGCCCCCCTTGTGTAAGCCTTGCCTTGGGACCCATGAGCTCCCTCTGAACTTGGACAAATAAGGACTGACACTTCCATACTGCACTCATCTCTATTCTGGTTATGTAACTTGGGCGTGAGCACTGCCCCGGGTTCTATTGAGACCTTAGGGAACTTTGACATACTCAAGTCTAAGAAAGGCTTTGAATCAATGGTATTTGAGGTGTTTATTCCATAACTCAGAGAGGAAGTCAAGAATCAGGCTTCCTTTGGTTGTAGCTTTTCTTTGAGCTTTTCTAGTGTAATTCATTATTTCTGGTTTGTACTAATTTTTAATAAACACTTGGGGCTGGCTAGTGAAAAGGGTTGGGTAATCA
The DNA here is from genome assembly GCF_000393655.2 of Nicotiana sylvestris. NCBI lineage: Eukaryota > Viridiplantae > Streptophyta > Magnoliopsida > Solanales > Solanaceae > Nicotiana > Nicotiana sylvestris. Next base: position 212,039,355 of record NC_091064.1, read on the forward strand.
TGTATGCTCAAGGATAGAAAGCATGCCTATAGGACTTTTCTTTTTATTCTGCGTGTTCAATTCTACATTTTAGACACCATGTCTATAGGGTTTATCTTAATTTCTTCACGATCAATTTCACATCTAGATAACCTGCCTATAGGACTTATTTATAATTCTGCCCGTTTGTTTCCACTTAGATATCATGCTTTAGGTTCTAAACGGCTATAAGTAAGTATCATGTTCATAAGGTTGAAATCAGTATAGTATATAGAAAATATGCCTATAGGAATTCCCAAGAAAATCCTGTTCGTTTCCGTTAACATTCAATGTTAGATACCATGCCTATAGGGATAAAAATCAGCAATATTAGACGTCATCGCCTACATAATCTGAAACTAGTTCAATTTCAAATCAATTCGATTATGAACCAGTTTTAAATAGCTTTCCTTCTTTATTTAACGAGGTTTAGCAAGCATGCCTATAGGATCCCAGACCGCTCGTTTTAAGTTGTTACTGTTTTGCCACACTTTGAATCAGAAATAGATACCATGTTCCTAAGAGCTCACCCAAACACTTAGGCAAGCTTTAGGTAATAACAACAATAAAATTTGAATCCGCTTTTGTTAATTTCTACAACCAGCAGGTAGGCCTAATTCGGACTTCTTATCTGAGTTATGTAATAAACTGATATGCCTCAATAATTAAACTCCCCTCATTTTTAGTATCTTAATCAGGCCTAAAAAGTATGTGCAAGTCATGCTATTTATGTGTTTTGTTTGAGGAGGAGTACATGGGCCTTTATCTGTTTATATGCTTCCCCAACATGAAGTATTATGTGTTTTGTATGTCGCCTTAGGATTTTACCTTTTGAAACAAAAATTAGCCTAATATCCATCCCTTTTAGTAATAGTAGTCCTAAGCTCCTCCGAGACTGATAAGAATGGGACGGGTAATAGCATGTAATAGTGATCGAGGCTAATCTGCGCTTTAAATACCTTAACGGGGTGGGAAGGGTAGATATGGATATGATGACAGGTGCGCTAATACCACATGTATCCCCTCTTTTGAGGAGTGTCATACCGGGTATCGTATTAATGTGATCCATATTAAATACAAACCTAGGACCCCTTTACATCCATCAACATGCTTAGTTATAACTCTTTCAAAACTTGGCTTTATTTTATCATTTCTAAACACCTGTGTATTTAATCCCCTCTTATGTGAGCCGTGTTTGTTTACTTGTTAATTGCACAAATTCACAATCAACTGTCTGGCCGGGAACAACACTAGTGGATCCTGAGGGGTGCCTAACACCTTCCCCTCTGGATAATTTCAAGCCCTTACCCTATCTCTGGTTATTCAAACAAACTTAGAATTAAACCCTATTGGTGTCCTAATACACCCTAAATCATTAGGTGGCGATTCTTCAAATGGCAAAACCCAGTTCCAAAAGGAACGAGTTGTCCCAACCAAATGTCATGAACCTGATTTTGCGAGAAAAAGGGGCATGACAGTGGGCATGGGCTCCTGAAAGATGTATTTCAAGGGATCCATCCCCGATATGAGATATGTGGTATAGGCATAGAAGTAATGTCTCAACTTCTGAGCTACCCAAGTTAGAGCACAACAAGTGCATTCTAATAGAGAATATCGGGCCTCGTACGGGGTGAACTTATTACTGAGATGGCTTGTTCCTTCCTCCATATTTCATCATGCTGCCCCAGAACGCAGCCGAAAGCTCCATCTAACACTGCAAGGTAGAGTAATAAGGGTCTACTTGGTCGGGCAGGACTATGACTGGTGGTGTTGATAGGTACTCCTTGATTTTGTCGAAGGCCTTTTGGCAGTCATCGGTCATTTTGGTGGCGGTGTCCGTCTTTAACATCTTAAAGATTGGCTCACAGATAACTGTAGACTGTGCTATGAATCGGCTGATGTAGTTAAGCCTTCCTAAGAAACTCATCACATCCTTCTTGTTCTTTGTCGGTGGTAGCTCCTGAGTGGCTTTGACTTTCAATGGATCCATTTCTATTCCTCAGCGGCTCACAATAAACCCAAGCAATTTCCCAGTAGGAACCCCAAATGCGCACTTTGTGGGGTTTAGTTTTAGGTTGTATCTCCACAGTCTATTGAAGAACTTCCTCAGATCTTCCATGTGGTCAGTGGCCTTCTTGGATTTGATAATAACATCATCTACATATACCTCTATCTCCTTGTGTATCAAATTATAAAAGATGGTAGTCATGGCCCTCACGTAGGTGGCCCCTGCATTCTTCAGGCCAAATGGCATCATCTTGTAACAGTACAGTCCCCACGGCGTAATGAAAGCTGTTTTCTCAGCATCTTCCTCATCCATCCAGATCTGACGATAACCAGCGAAGCAATCTACGAATGACTGTAGCCCATGCTTGGCGCAATTGTCAATCATGATGTGTATATTTGGCAAAGAAAAGTCACCTTTCGAACTGGCCCGATTGAGATCCCGGTAGTCTACACAGTCCCTGACCTTCCCATCCTTCTTTGGCAATGGAACAATGTTGGCTAACCATATCGGGTATTCTACTACCCTGAGAACCTTAGCGTTGATCTGCTTGGTGACTTCTTCCTTGATTTTCAAACATCTATCAGGCTTGAACTTTTTGAGCTTTTGCTTTACCGGTAGACACATTGGATCGGTTGGCAGTTTGTGAGCCACAACAGATGTACTCAGACTAGTCATGTCATCATATAACCAGGCGAATATGTCCTCATACTCCTTTAGAAATTCTGTGTACTCTTTCTTCTCCGATGGCGATAGGTGAATGCTAATTAGCATTTCCTTGATGTTTTTTGCATCTCCCAGGTTGACAATCGTCCAGGTTCGACTTAGGTCTGTTCTCAAAGTTCTCAGCTTCTTTGACAATCTCGTCAGGTATGTCATCTTCTTCTGAATCCATGTCCATTTGTTGTATTGTCTCATTGCATGTCACAGTCATTGGTTCATCAAGACAAGTAATAGTGATGCTGTATTTGTAAAGCAAGGATAGAAAACGATAACGATAAATATTAATTCATAAGAAAATTCAAAATGCTTTTGATAAATTGAATAACTATTTTGAACATTGAAGATCTTATTGCGGGAATTGAAAAATGCGAAAAGAAAATCATTTAGTAAATAATGCTTGTTTTGGCCTTCCTACCCCAAGGCTCGTCGGGCTTTGGTTGTCCTGATGGTCCAATTCTTGAGATATGCCCCTTTGCTTACAGCCTGTATGGAAGGTCGTTCCTCCCCCTCCTCCTCGAGAATAACACAACAGTCCATATCATTGTCTTCTAGAAACAAGTTCTTCACTGTTGCAAGTGCTTCTTCTTCATCTGATCCATAAATAATGTCGGTCTGTTGGAAGGTTGACTCCAGATGTGGTATTGGCTGCTCTAGTGGGTAGTAAGGACCGCGCCATGGTGGAAACCAGTTATTGAATTCTTCCCATGTATATTCATATCCCAGACCGAAGGTGGTGCCATGTTTCTTGAGTTTTATGGGTTTAGAGATTCCTTGGAGGTTCTTGTCGAGCCCTTTACTAGATTCGTTCCCATTCCAACTCAGTATACTCTCGATTTTGCTATCCCACCATTTGTCTTTGTCGATAGCATTGACCCGCTCAATGTGGTGGAGTTTCTCCACCCAGCTTCTTTCTTCCCTTGATTGCCGGAATGGTTTGGTGACTGTATATAGGCTTGCTACTGTCACCGTGAATGATCACTTCATGGTGATTCCATTTGAACTTTACTGCCTGATGTAGTGTTGATGTTATGGCCCCAGCTGTATGAATTCATGGCCGTCCCAATAGCAAGTTGTAATATGATGGTACATCTATTAAAATCGACCTCGAACCAGGTTGGTCCCATATGCAGGCATAGACTAATCTCACCAATGGTGGAACTTTGAGAACCATCAAAGGCTTTCACATTGATTGCCCCATCCTTTATGTCATGCAGCCCTTTACCCAACTTTTTAAGTGTTATTAGCGGACAAATGTTAAGACTGAAACCTCCATCGATCAGGATTCTGGTGATGAAATAATCTTCATATTGCACGGTGATGTGCAGTGCCTTGTTGTGCCTCAGCCCTTCAGGTGGCAGCTCGTCCTCATGAAAGGTGATCTTATGGCTTACCAGGACTTGTCCTACCATATTTGTCACTTCCCCGCTAGTGATGTTACTTGGTACGTACGCTTTATTCAGTACCATTAACAAAGCATTCTTATGTGTCTCAGAATTTTGCAGCAAGGAGAGAATGGATATTTGTGTTGGCGTCTTATTTAACCGGAACATCATATACTACAGGTAAGTGTCCCCACTGCATCATCCACTCATAATTCCCAAATGTTCAGTCTAGTCTACAGTAGATTCTATCAGTGCCACTTTATTTATTAGTCCATGTATAGTATTCACCTTTCTATTGAAATTCGTTGAGCGTTAATACTTGCATACAATCAACATAGTCTTATTCTCTGCATAGCTCACTAGATTCCCAAACATTCTCTCTTGTGGTAACATTACTGCATTGAAGTCACTAGTAACCATCTATGGTATGCTTATTCCATGTGCCACCTATTTCAGGTTCCCCATAAGGCTATCCTTTGTTCTATTGTGTTGTAACCATATACAACAGTTAATAAGAAATTCATAGTACATGTATGACTTCTAACATGACAGTGTATTAGTTGAGCTTCAGTTCTAAGCATTTGCACTGCATAATTATTTGCCCAGCTTACCCATATCCTCCCATTTGTTGCTTCCTGATAGTTCATTAGGTTCTCCTATCTTGGCATTATATATTGGCTGATCTTTTGGGTATTATGCTCTTTGACTCTTATCTCTACCAATCCTGCCAGTTTGATGTTATTATTATTCATGTATTTCCTCAATTCCTTTTGTTTATACCTCTTATTTACTCCTCTAACATTCTAGAATAACCACTTCATAGAGTAAGGTTTGGATCCCTGCCCCTCTCTAGGAGTTTGAATTTGTTTTCATTGTGCCCCTTTCTACTTGGTTCAGATCCATGTTTTGTAGGTGTTGCTCTAAGCTCAGGAAATTTGTGAAGGTTAAAAGATAGACTTGCATTAGTTCCACCCCTTGCATATTGGATGATAGAATTTCCTCCTGCCTCTACTGATTGGCATGCATGTGTTCCACTTGTTCTTGAACTTTTTGGTTGTTCTAATATTTGTGGCCTTAGTTCACTTTCAGCTATTATCCTTTTCTGTTTAGGATATGTGCATAAAATATCCTTGTTTGTTTAGTAGTGTATTCATCAGCATACAAGGCTATGCTTGGGACACTAGAAATTTTGCTCAATGACTTTTTTTTAATGATATTTCCCAGATATATTGGGGAGTGTTGTATTAGCAAAAATAATGTTTGTTGATACAACACAAGGGTAGAGCACACCCTTCAAAAGATGAGGCATATGCGTTTATAAATAGATCACCCTCCTCTAATTACAAAACACATCTAGCTAACAAAAATATTGGCCTTATCATATTTGTTCCTTATACAAGGCATCTGCTCTTTATCCAGCAAAAGAGGTCCCTTAGCTTCACTAGACAGTTGTTGGCTGGAGTAGAAGAAAGCAGTCTGCTGGTTTTTTGCTGCCATTTTAGCTAAGCAATCAACAAGGTGATTCGCCTCTCTATAACAGCATAATCTAAATATCAGAAGTGTTTAGAATGTCTCTAATCTTGTTAGTGATTTGGCTGAGCTTGTAGTTAGTTGTGCTCTCTTTACGAAGAATATCTACAATATAAAGAGAGTCCATCTCGAGGGTGGCTCGTGTGGATCCATTTTGCACGCATCAGTTGGTACCAATCCATGCTGCATGTGCTTCTGCAATATTGTTATTTTCGCCATAGAATTGTTTAGAAAAGGCCATGACCTGGAGTATTTAGGGACGCCTTCATACTCCAAGGAGTTTGAAAATAAAGAAACACTCTAGGAACAAATATTTTACCTGTGGTACATCACATATATATATTTCACTTATCTATTTTGTAAAGAAATACTAATATTTAGATCAATCATGTTTTAAGAAAAAAAAGTTCATAACAACATATCTATTTTGTAAAGTAAAGGATGACGAATAATTGAGTTCTCAGATTTAATAGTGATAAATTATTATATTTTTATGTTATAAATAGAAATAGAAACATGCATATTCATGGTGTTGTTGTGTAAGTGGATGCACATTCGAATTCAACGATTATATACTAAAAAAAAATAATGAAATTGTTTGATGTCTGTATTTATTCTATTTATAAATTAAGGAATACATAATTAACTTGATACATTACATAGTATATATTATTTTAGCATCACCTTTTTTGTGAGTTGAATGAGTTAAAGTGTCGTAAATTAATGAATTCAAATAAAATTTAGAGATTTTTACATGGTTGCTCCCTTTTTAAAAATTATTCTCATAAATGATAGTAATCTTTGTTTATTCCAAAATTGGCACATTTTTTTACTTTTTTAGCACTTTCACATTGGTAGCTCATTAACTAAGGGATCCATCTTCATCAATACACTTTTATTACATTTCCTTTTCCCTCTCTCTTCCATAATTTTTTTCTTCTCTTTCATAAATAACACTTACCTAAATATATCAAAGATTTTGAAAAAAGAATATCTAAAAAGTAATCCCTCTTTAATATAAATTTGTCAAAATAAATTTAAAAATCCTTTATTCAATGATTTTCTCTTCCTTTTCACTATTTTCTCGCTCTGCCACAAAATTCAATCACTAAATAAATTGAAAGGCTTTAAACGTGAAGCATTCATGAGTCATATATATATACACGCACTTTTCAGAACATACCAGTTTATACTGTATAAATAACATATACCATATGTATAAATGGTATATAATGTATATATTCCACATATATACCTTACGTATCTTCTTTTTTTAAATATACAAGATGGTATATAATATAATATGCATTTGTTAAATACAAAATATGTGGATATGTATGGGATATCACATGTAATAGTATACAAGATAGACTAAAAAATAAGATACATGTTTCCTATCAAATTATACATTTAATATATGGGATTATACGTTAATATTTTTAGGATATTATCTTTTCTTTAACTGTATTTTGTTTATAAAACATATTTGGAAGATAATATTTTGAGCTGAAAAATACGAAAGAAAAGTTTGGAGTTGTTATTCCTGATTCCCTCCTTTGATTTAGGAATCTATCACGTGTTTGTCTATGTTTAGTTGCCATAATAAATGCTTAACGGCTGCAGAATGAAATTAAGTTGCTGCCATTTTTGTTAATCATGGCCTACTGCTATGATTATGTTAATTTTTCTAAAATAGTGCCTACTTATGTTGTTTCCTCTACAATTTATGCGTACATTAGTAATTGGGGTGAATATTTTATGAAAACTAAAAACATTTTAAGTTTTATCATTACAAACATGTTAAGAAACCTAATAACGAAGTAAAGAATAGATAATTTATAAGGAAAAATACATACTTTATTATCGACCATGTACACAAATTCCTCTTACACACTTGTTAAATACTGGAATAGTATTACACACTAAAACTTTTAAAAGTACGTCAATTACACACCTCTTTTGCCATGTGCCACACGTGTGTATTACACATAAAAGAGGCGCGTGAAAACTAAAAAATTCATCTGAAATTAATTTTTTTTATTATTTCCCCTCTCTTTTTTTTTAACTATTTCCTTTTCAAATTAAAGAAAAAAATATATAACCCATGTCTTCTTCCCCAACCCCAAACCCTAGCATCCCCCCCCCCAAATTTCGTCTTCTTCCCCAACCCCCATCCTAGTTTTATCTACCCCCTCATGTTTCGTCTCTCTCCAACCCCCATGACTAAGAAGAGAGGAAAAAAAAAAAGAATATAGGAGTCAGGGGCGTATGCAGGAATTTTTGTAAGCGGTGTCGAAATTTATAAAAGAACTGGAATGTTATTTTGATTATCAAAGTTTTAGACAAGAGATAACCTTAGTTTATTGGTTTTGTTGAGTCTTAAGTTAAAAAAGATTTTGAATTCAATTCTATTTCATCACAATTTTTAACTACAAAAGCTCTCTCAAATATTTACAAAAGAAAAATGTGCTAGTTGTAGTTTGAACCTTTGACCTCTTAGAGCAAAATCAAGCACAAAACCAATACACTAAGGGACAATTCATGTCAAATGGTGTCATTTTTTCTTACTTATCCGTTTCTGTACAGTATTAATACATATATTTAGTAAAATTTTCCGACAAAGCGGTGTCGCATGACACCGCTTGAGGAAGCGTGCATCCGCCCCTGATAGGAGCTATTGGATCTTGTAAAAATCACTATTATTGACTTTTTGAAAAAAGCTTGAAAATTTAATCGGGTCTTGTTGATTTTGGTGTTCCATGACCTAGAAAATTAGTTTGAATTTGTGATTATTGTTGAGTAAAAATTTACTTAGGTAATTAATTTTGATAAAATTCAAAAAATACCATTAACAAGTTTGAAGCTTTGGGTTTGAGCTTGAATTTGAAATTTATATAAGGATTTTGTGATGAATGTTGTTAAAACTTGTTAAAAATTATCAAAGAATTGAATCTTATAGGGAAGAAGGTTCTTGTGGTGGAAGAGTTGGTGGTAGTATGGTGGTGGTGGAGAAGATGATGGGATTGGGAAGATGAGGAGGGGGTGGAGGGGGTTTCTTTTCTGTATTTTTTTTCTTTGGGAAGATGAGAAGAGGGGATTTTAGGGGGGGCAGAGGTTTTTTTTTTTTTTTTTCAATTTTTTTTCTTCTCGAATTGACACGTGTCAGATGCAGATTGGCGCGTGTAAGAGCAATCTTTAAGCAGATGTGGTCAAACGCTGAAGTAGTGTGTAATTGACACGCCTTTAAAAGTTTTGGTGTATAATATTATTCCCGTATTTACACACCTTTAAAAGTTTTGGTGTATAATATTATTCCCGTATTTAAGATGGGTGTAAGAGGAATTTGGGGATAAGATCGATGGGTAAAATATGAATTTTGCCAATTTAAATTGATAGTGAACATATGTTTATTTAGTTGTTATGTATTAATATTTGTTTGAATCATGTTATTCTAGTTGTTTGTATCACCAACTATATAGTTGTAATAATTTTTTATCGTTCGAATTTTATTCACCGATCCGATGATTTTCTCTCTCTTTAATTTCATAAGACAATAATTTGCTACGATTAATTTTCTTAAAGTTATTGTTGATCAGGCACTGCGCCATTCGAATGTGCCATTCCGCAGTGGTTAAAGTTACTTCGCGCCAAAAAGAAAAGTAACAAAAATTGATAATTTCATATATTGATAATTTAAAAAGAAAATAGCTTACCATAGAAGGAGTACGAAAAGGAATATGCATATATATGAGTTTTTGTTTCTAATGCACCGTTTAAATTCAAACTAACATTTCTCTTGAAAAAATAATAAAAATGAATTCTTTTTTTCTTTGATTTTTCATTCGGTGTCCGGTTCCTTCATTGGGGTCCGAATATATCCGGATTTGCTCCGGAATACTCCACATTGGGGGTAAACCGCTCCCTAACAAAGGTAATTCGATACCCAAAGCTCGAATCCCACATATGATTAAAAATGAAGAAATATTTATTACTTCACCATAACCCTTATTGTTAAATTAAAAGTTAAAACTGTTATTTCATATCTTCAGATTATGTGTTATCGAAAATATAATGAGATATCAAGATGATATACTAATAAATAATAATAGTTTAGTTCAGATTCAGAGTTATCCCTTTTTGTTATCAAAGCTAGTCTCTCTCTCTATATATATATATAATTAAAAACCTTACTCAACACGCTGTTGGATTCTTGAGAATCCACAACGGCAGCCATTATCAACTTCCTTTTTTTTCGTTAGAGATTAATCAACTTTTTCCTAAATTCCCTTCATATTTATTATTGTGTTTGAGTTCTGTGCGCTAAAGTGTCTAATATTTTTACAAATATCAAATTAAGTTACGTGCAATACGAGGTAACTGTTTATAAGTTATAACAAATACAATCTAGTAATTTGAGAAATTGAGTAAATAATAAGTTAAATTACACTGATAATTTTTTACACAATCAATGTATATAATTTAGATATTTATTAGTATTATTTAATCGAGAGATTAACTTACGAAATTTTACTTATTAATTATAAAATTAATTCTACTAGTCAAAGTTGCCAATATACTTGTACGTGAAAAATATTAATAATTGCACAGTTTAAACAATAAAAAAAATTCAAAAAATGACCTCCGTTCCAGTTAAAACTCTACTGATATTTGCAGATTCACTGCTATCCTAACAATAAGATAATAATTTTATAAAGAGTTTGAAAAGAAAGAAACTCTTTAGGATATACATTAGTAGATATCAGTAAAAATAATTTTACCTAGGTACATCAGCTATATATTTCACTTGTGTTATCAATCTTTTACTTTATTCTTCTTAGAGCTAAAAGATTAAAAAAAATGGCAGGGGGTGGAATTGGACCATCAAATGGCAAAGAATACCCCGGAAAACTCACAACTAAAGTTCTCATTACTTGTATTGTTGCTGCTTGTGGTGGTTTAATCTTTGGTTATGACATTGGAATTTCAGGTTATTTAATAAATTTCTAAACTTTTTCTTTTTCCATTTCATATAGTAGTTATCTCTTCCTAGGGATTTAGAAAAGTGGAGCCTTGGCGGAATTGGTAAAGTTGTCTCTATGTGACTAGAAAGGTACGAGTCGTATAAACAGCCTCTTGCAGAAATGTAGGGTAAGGTTGCGTACGATAAGCCCTTATGGTCCGGCCCTTCTCCGGATCCCGCGCATAGCGGTAGCTTAGTGCACCGATAGCGGAGTTAGGTTATATGCATTGACGATTAGATTATATTAACATAGTGTGAATTTTTTTGTTGTTGACTAGGGGGGGTGACGTCGATGCCTAAATTTTTGGAGAAGTTTTTTCCAGATGTATATGCAAAGGAAGTATTACACACAGTGTCAACGAATCAGTACTGCAAATTTAATAGCTCGAAATTGACACTATTTACATCTTCTTTATATTTGGCTGCGCTTGTTGCATCTTGGTTTGCTTCAACTATAACTAGACGTATGGGTCGAAGATTGTCTATGCTTTTTGGTGGAGTTCTTTTTTGCTTTGGTGCTATTATTAATGGCTTAGCCCAAAATGTGGCTATGCTCATTATTGGTAGAGTTCTTCTTGGTTGTGGTATTGGTTTTGCCAATCAGGTACGTAGATTTTTTTTTATAAATATGTCTTCTTCTTTTTTAATAGTCGGGATTCAAGTTTTTCATTTTATGAAGTAAAAATGTGATTTTTGTCTTAAAATGTTTCTGAGGTATTTTATTACATGTAATTGAAACATGAAACCATATACTAAAATGGATGTTATTAGCAGAAGATTTTATGAATTAAAACGAAACTGAAATATGATTCTTTTGTTGTTTATGTCTGAATGTTTTATCTTATATTTCGTAATTTCTGATATGAGTATTTGTCTTTCAGATTTTTATTAATAATATTGTATTAGTTAATGCATCAAATATGTATAAAATCATACAGATATGTATAGACTAAGATAGTAACAAGTATAAAATATTTGAGATTTCCATTTGAATACAGTATGTTTTATGCAAATTAAGCACATTTTATACGTACCATTTTTGACATTGTCTATGTTTTATGCAAATTAAGCACATTTTATACGTACCATTTTTGACATTGTCTATGTTTTATGCAAATTAAGCACATTTTATACGTACCTTGATGATTGTTGTTATCTTTTGACATTATTGATAATAAAATCATACAGATCTGAGTCGTTTTTTTAGTTTGTTTCTGATTTGAGGTATTCGACTTCCAGATTTACTAACATTTATTTACTAAAATTAGAATAAGTTCATGTACAGTTACAAAATGATACAAAATCAGTCTATATATTTTATATACAGCACATGACGATCTTTATTTGTCCTCAGGAATTATGCTAAGACACATTACTTTTTTTTTTTAATCTAAATTTCACACATTAACAATGTAATTCTTTTTGCAGTCTGTGCCAGTGTACCTCTCAGAGATGGCACCATTTAAAAGCCGTGGTGCCTTAAACATTATGTTTCAAATGTCTATCACAATTGGAATTCTTGCAGCAAATTTGATCAATTATTTCACCGCGAAGATAAAAGATGGGTGGCGTTACAGTTTAGGAGGAGCAGTGGTACCAGCTTTGATATTCATTGTTGGTTCTCTATTTCTTCCTGATACTCCAAATTCTCTAATTGAACGTGGAAATAAAGAAGAAGCGAAAAGGAGGCTTCAAATAATCAGAGGAATTGAAAATGTGGACGTAGAGTTTTATGATTTGGTTGAAGCAAGTGAAAGATCAAAGGAAGTTAAGCATCCTTGGAGTAATATACGCAAACGAAGGAATAGGCCACAACTGACATTTGCTATGCTTATTCCTGCATTTCAACAGTTAACTGGGATGAATGTTATCATGTTTTATGCACCTGTTCTTTTTAAGACGATTGGTTTTGGCGATACTGCTTCGCTTATGTCTGCTGTGATAACTGGGGGTGTTAATTTTGTTGCCACCTTTGTTTCTATTCTTGCTGTTGATAGGGTTGGAAGGAGAGTTCTCTTTATTGAAGGTGGTTTGCAAATGTTGGTTTGTCAGGTATAATTACTACACTATATTAATTATATTAACTTTCTGTGTGTAAAATAATTTTCATTTCCGCTCTACGTATAATAATTGGACTATATTTTCAATCCTAAATAACAACATTGTACGTATATGTACTACTTATTAACTAACTATGCGGTTTTCTTATTTATGTTTTTGGTTCAGATTATTATAGCAATTTCTATTGCACTCAAATTTGGGACAAGTGGTAATCCAGGGGAATTGCCAGTATGGTATGCATCTTTTGTGGTGTTCTTCATCTGCGTATACGTTGCTGGTTTTGCATGGTCATGGGGACCTTTAGGATGGTTGGTTCCAAGTGAAATTTTCCCTCTAGAAGTTCGATCTGCAGGCCAGGCAGTGAATGTGTCTGTCAACATGATTTTCACTTTCTTCATTGCCGAAATTTTTACAGAAATGTTATGTGTCTTCAAGTTTGGTCTCTTCATATTCTTTGCTGTTTTTGTTTTTATCATGACCTTATTCATCTACCACTTCCTTCCCGAGACTAAAGGAATTCCTATTGATGAAATGAGTAAGATTTGGAGTAAGCATTGGTATTGGCAAAAATATGTTCCAAATGATGATCCTTTTCCTCCTCAATCACCACCAAGAAAGTTACATTCACCTGTTAAAGAGCACAACATTCAAATGGTCGTGAATATGGACGAGAAAGAAGCTTAGATCAAGGAGATTAGCTAGATTTAATTTCTTATCAAGTTTTAGGGAATAATTTGGTGAAAATTAGACATCTTAAGTTTTGTTATTTATGTTTTTTTTTTAAATTTTTAGTTTAGTCTTTCGGTTTGGATAAAATATTGAGCTTTTTGTTGTTAAATGTGAATTTTAGAGTTTTAGTTTCAGTTTACTATTCTCTCATTCAGTTATATTAGCTTTGTTTACTCTTTTTTCGTGGCATAAAAAATGTTTATTAATTATCGCAATCTTTTAGATAGAGCCAAAAATATCTCTACCTTATTTCCGCTATCCCCTAATTTTTGAATAACACAAAATCCTTCTTACTTGTTCTTTTTTATTTTGTCCTCATTATATGTAATTCACTTCTTTGTTGCCTTCTTAATAAAAATTCTTATACAAACATCCCCTCTATCAAGGGAAGTTTAACTGGTCTGCATAATCATAAACACAAAGTCTTTCAACTAAATCTTTATTGGACATGATAGATAGCACGATAAAATAGAGAACGAGAAATGGTGTGAATTTTCTAACATCTAGAAAATTCTAGTTATAGTATAAAAGCTAAAAATTCTGTAACTTTTTCTACTGTTTGGCATGTAAAAGTTCTCTTGGAAATTCAAAAGAGTTGAACACTAGTTAAAAAAAATTGCATTTTAATTGATTAATGGTAGTGGGTTAGTCCCAAATATCGTCTAACGTGATAAATTCTTTGTTGTTAGTGCAACAAAATAAAGTAGTGGCAAGTCAAAATTTCCTAAGTCGGGTAATGTTTTCACGAAATTGAAGTTTGTGAATTTTGTAGTATTAAATGCAAATTCGTCGCATGCTTGTTGGTAAGAATTATTCTATCCAATGCATTTAGGTTTTCTTCACATTAGGAACTAGGGGTATACATAACTATATATATTTATAGGCTGAACACTTAAACTTGTCCCTTAAACTTGTCCCTTTTTTCACTTGAATACTTAAACTCACCCCATGACCTATTGAATACTCAATCTCTATTTGAATTGTGTCAATTAAACACAAGAAACTGACCTGGCACAAAAGGTGAATCTCACCTATTTTGAGCGTGTGTACAATAAAAAGAGAGCTAAAATGGCCTTCTTCTCCACATTGAAGCCAAACGCACTTTAAACTTGCATAAGCAGTTAAGCTCCTTTCATTCACCAAAATAAATACACAATAAAAACCCAGCACAAAGTTTTATATAGAATTTTACAAACACCCAGCAAATAAAGAAAGAAAATTGCATACCCAGCTTTAGGAAGAATAATGCATACCCAGCTTCTAGAAGAAAACGTCTCAGAAACATGAAGACCAAATTTCAGAATTTCAACTCATCGCACTATTTTAATTTTCGTTTTACTTTTATAATTATTGAATATTTTTTTGTTATTCTCTTTGGGGCTCGTGAGGTGATGTAGTTGGTTTATTCCAAAATATAACTATTACTTTCATTATAATAGATCCAGATGCTTTTTCCTTAATTAGCTGTTAGATATTCCATAACAGAATCAGTGTTGTTCATCGAGTAAAATAATGAGATTTTGTCCAGAAATCTATAGAACTTGGCCATAACAGAGGAATTAGATTGGCGAGGATGACCCCTGATCTGGTCTAACAGAGGAAGTTCTTAAAAAAGAAAAGAAGCTCGTGTGGGGAAGAAGATCAACAAGGAGAAAAAAAAAAAGCTACTATAAACTAACACAAAAAATCCATAAATTAATGGGGATAATTTTCTGTGTAAGATGAAGATGTATGTGGGGAGTATATTATTTTTTTATTTTAATGCTCAAAAAGTTAGAAAGAGCCACATGTTTAATTTGCATTGGCTTGTTAAAACATCACCCGAGAGTGAGCTACACACATCTTGTTTTCTCAACTGTTCCAGCTTGTCGTGTCTAATTGGCACAATCTAAATAGAGATTGAGTGCTCAATAGGTTATGGGATGAGTTTAAGTGCCCAAGTGAAAAAAAGGGACAAGTTTAGGGGTCTGTAGATGTATTCAGCTATATTTTATTTATATATAACTATACAATATTGTATAAGAGTGTATACTGACAAGTCAAATCTTGGTCAAACTTTTCAAATTTCAAGCTTCAAACTGAGAACTGTTCTTCCAAATTCATTTCGATTACCCTGAAAACCAAAACCAACGATTCACATAAGTCATAATCCATCACACGGGGCAAATCATACCCGAGAACTGACGAGCAAAGTACAAAAGCTCAAAACGATCGGTTGGTCATTACAATTTGATGTAATTCTAAATCCAAACGTGCAACAATAGCCAAAAGTAAGTGAATTGAGGTAAACTTCACAACTGGTGAAAATGTTTCCTCATAATCTGCTCCAGCTTCTTGAGTAAAGCCTTTTGCCACCAATCGTGCCTTTGTATCTTTCTATTGTCCCATTCGTTTTGCATTTAACTTTGAGAACCCATTTGTTCCTAATGGCTCTATGCCCAGGCGGAAGGTCAACTAGATCCCAGACTTTGTTGGTTTTCATGGACTCTAATTCTTATTTCATTGCTTTATCCACTCATCTTTTCCAGGGCTCAATAAAGCTTCAGTCACAGATTTTGGCTCATCCTTTCTATGGGAGATACCAAGAAAATATAATCTTCAATGTCATAAATACGTTTGGCTATATTTTTCCTAGCACTCTTTCGTAGTTGAAATTCAGGTCGTCAGAAGGATTATGGGATTGAAAGTTCCCGCTCCCACTTGGATCAAGAATAAGATCTTGATCAATTTGATTATCAACTGTGTCAGAAGACACTTGCTGACTATATGAGTTCAACTTTTCATAAAAAGGCTCTTCATTATTTACCTCGCCCTTCTTTAAAAAATTATTTTCTAGAAATGTGACATCTCGTGATTCAATCTCAGTAACACTTCCATCCTCTAATTCACCAATGAACATATACCCTTTGGAGTATTATGAATATCTTATAAAGATACATTTTTTTCCTTTTGGACCTAATTTACCAAACTTGCTAAAGGATTCTTTTACATATGCAGCACAACCCCAAAGTCATAAATCCTTTAAGTTCGGTTTATGACCAGTCCATAACTCATAAGGAGTGGAAGGAACTGATTTAGAAGGCACTTTGTTCAATATGTAAGTTGCAGTCAATAACGCATCTCCCCAAAAGGAGATAGGTAAATTTATTTGCGCCATCATGGACCTTATCATGTCTAATAATGTTCTATTCCTCCTTTCTACTACACTATTTTGTTGAGGTGTGTACGGAATAGTTAACTGTCTGGTGATTCCTTTTTCATTGCACAATTCTTCAAATTCTTTTGAAAGATATTCACGCCCTCTATCGATTCTTAAGGTCTTAATCCTTTTGTCTAATTGATTTCTCAACTTCATTCACATATTTCTTAAAGCATTCAAGTGCTTCAAATTTATGAGAGATCAAATAGACATAACTAAAGCGTGTGAAATCATCAATGAACGTAATAATATATAAAGCACCAGACCTAGCCCTCACATTCATTGGACCACAGATATCAGAATAGATTAATTGCAATAGAAAATTAGCTCTCTTTGCCTTTCCAATTAGTTTACGTGTAATCTTTCCGGCAAGACACTTTTCACAAGTTGGCATTTCAATTTTAGAAAAAGGACCTAGGTATCCTTCCTTAGCCAATCTATTCATCCGATCCTAGTCTATGTGACCTAATCTTGCACGCCATGTCATAACATCAACATCATTGTTACTAGAATAACATGTCATAACACAACGGTCAACATAATAGTTATATATAGAAGAATTACAATCTAGCACAATAAAACCATCATAACGATGTCCAAAACCATAAAAACGTTGTCTTGAGTAATTCTAAGACCACTACGATTAAAGTTCAAATTGAAATCTAAATCTAGAAGAAGAGACATAGATATTAAGTTTCGTCAAATCTCTGGAACATATAGGACGTCATGCAATATCAAAGATCAGCCACCAAAGTCCACTCTGCAAGTGCCTATCCCTTTGACTTCAAGCTTTTCATTATTTCCCACATATACATGCTTTGATCCAGGTGGAACTCGACGAAACTCTATAAACGCTTCATTATCGCGGCTCACATGATCAGTGGCCCCTGAGTCTACAATCCACACAGGATAAGATTCAGTTAGTAAAACAGTGCTAGAAACATATATAGCACTAAGAGATGCGCTTTGAAATGCTACCTTTTTCGGCTCAGTGCACTCACGAGCAAAATGCCCTGGGACTTGGTAATTGTAACACTTCATCTTGCTCTTGTCATTCTTCTTGTAGAACCGTTTTTCTTTATTGGAATTTGGCTTGTTTATTTTCTGGGAGGGTCCTTCTCCGGTCTCCTTACATATTTCGTCATTTTTCCAGTTTCTCTTGCGCTTGAAGCTTGATCTCTTTGTACCACTTAATTCTGCCACAAAAGCATTAGGTACAGCTTTAGCAGCACCAAGCCGCTCGTCTTCAAGCTCCACGTGACGGGCAACATCAGTAAAAGTTTTGATGCTATCATTGTGGGTCAAGTTAACCTTCAAATGTTCCCAATTATTAGGAAGAGACCGAATCACTGCCTGAACCTGCTGCTCATCAGAGAGAACATGGCCAACACTTTTGAGTTGAAAAATCATATTTAACATCACCCTTAGATGTTGTTTAACACCGTGATCATGACGTTTTTTATACGTGTCAAACTTAATTGTCAGTTGTCGAAGGCAAGTCACAGTCATACCCCCATATGCCGTTCTTAAATGTGCCCACATGGCGTGAGCGGTAGGATATTGCTCACATTCGTGGATAAGATCATCAGCAACTGAACTTACAATAATTTTACGTGCAGTGAAATCTTTCTTTTTCTAAACATTGTAAGTTTCTAGATCCCTCCTGTGTTGGCCAGTATTACCCACCTCTGGGTGACTCATAGCATGGTTAATACTTTCAAGAGCATCTTGCTCTTCGAGTACATACCACATCTTACGACTTCAGATGTCGTAATTTTCACCATTCAGTTTGTCACCCTTGTTCAAGTCAGCAATGATACTTTTCGATGCCATGTCTGATATTAGAGACAATATTATAAGTTTAACTCATCAATATATATACTTCAGTTAATTTATGCATGTGATTACACACTCAAGTAAATTAATTATAATATTAATTTTACATTTAGTATAGAATCGAACGGTCACTACGTTTCCATTCATCATCTATATCTAAATATTTTGAATTAATATTAGAATCACTTCTTAGTGTGTACTTTATTTCAAGTCTCAATCCATTAAAAAAATATAATAAACAATGTATGTAACTGGTGAGACAAATAACATAATATAAATTTCATTAAGATAAAACACATAATGACAATTTACAAGTTTGCTAAGACATCCATATACCAATTGAACACTAACTTTTGCTCATATACGCTAAAAGGTGCACTAGGCCAAACATCATGATAAATCTAGTTAAAATTTCGCCCCAAGGCTCTCGAAGAGAGTCCTCTAAAATAGCTAATGCTTCCCAATCAGTAAGTTCTACGTAATTAGCCAATTCAGCTCTTTTTATCTTTAAAAGGTGTACATGTTCAGGGACGAAAGCATCCGGGTCCATTTTAAATTCCTTAAACTCCGTAAATTTCTTTTCTCTTTCACTTCGTTCAGCCCTTCGATCCTTTAACTCATTTTGCCTCGCCCTTGGGACATTCCTGATGACTTCCGGCTCAGAGTCTAAATTATTATAGAAATAAGTCATGCGACGACGTATCCTTCTACGTTGTCCCCCCCCCCTTTTTGACTTCGAGAACTCTCACTTGGAGTAATTCGAACTTGTCCCTGTTCAGCCATATCTGAAATAGGACCAAGGAAACAATAAGAATGACTACAACCACTCAATGTGACAACATATATCATAATTATTTGTAGAAGAATATCAATTGAGGGATTATGACTAAACTAATTTTAATTCAATGAAATAGACAATGATAGACATTAAGATTACCAAACGTCCATTCCGTGTACTTTGTTTAACCAATTTTCAGGTAATTTCCCTTCACCCCTTTTTTATATAACAAAAAGTATTTAAGATTATGAAGCAATTTACTTATTGGAGAAATTCCTCAAGAAATCAGTAGACCTTTTTGCCTGACTTCCATAGACTTGCAAGATAGTAAGCTTATAAGCTCTATTCCACCAATTATGTTTAACCAGCCATCACTTAAATAGATTGGTCTAACAAATAACAATCTTTATGAAAACTTCCTGGAAATATATGTGACAATTTTCCAAATTTAATTATTTCTTTTTAGCAACAAAAGAATTCATCACTACATTCTGCGAATGTCAAGAAAAAATTCACAGAAAATATTAACTTATGCTTTCTGTGATATAACATGGTGCTAGGCCACTTCTGTTAAAATTAAAATTGTTTTAAAGCACCATAATAGGCAAAGAAGGTTAAAACAAATATAAGTATTAAAGACAAAAAAGAAGTATGAAGAAAACTTCTGATATGAATAATAGATTGGACATTAGCCAAAAATCAATTGTTTGACGTCAACAAACTAATTGGTAAATAGTTATACTACAAAACAAACTTTGTTCCCTTTCCAGTAAGGATTCACAATTCTAGAATTGTTATCAAACATGACGTTTTCTACCTTTTACTGCAACAGTACCAAAGAAAATTGCAGTAACAGTCATAAAAAATATAGCATCGACTGAGAAGATGTAAACCAGAAAATAATATCACTGGCTCTAATACCATTGTCAGTTAAATTCGAGTAACAGGGATATCGAATATGTGTACCTATTAAAAACAGCGGAGGATTTTTGCAGAATCTGTTCCAATCAATTGCCCGAATCCGATTTCGTCTCTCTTGAAAACGAAATTCTTGTTCACGAACTAAATACATTTTTCTTTCTTTTACTGTATTTCTATCTTTGAAGGAAGAGTATCTCAGAGTCTATATTTCTGAAGAAGGGGAGTGTTGATTATATAGAGAGGGGAAGTTGTCAGAGAAAATAAAAATTACCGTGAAACTGACCCACGTTGATCCCCACGCTCCCCCTTACTTCTCAACGTGCGATAATTTTATTTTAGGAGTTAAACCTTCCCTAGGTAACTTGCCTTAATTATATCTCCTTTAAAAACAAGCCGGGTCAGTCCATATGGACGACCCGCGACCCAAACCCAATATCCAACACTAATTCATGCTGGTTTTTCGAATTAATTTCCACACCTTTAAGGAATGCAAATCAGCTTCAAATGGTTTAAATAGTGATTTATTTTGAAACCCACCATTCATGGATTAGAAAAGTTAAAAAACTGGAGAATCGAAATTCTTGGGTGTTTGTGATTTGTATTGATAAATAGTTGATTTTTTTTTTTTTGCCTACATATTCGTATTTTAAATTCTGATTTTAGTATTTGGGTGAAGAACACATGAAATTCATTCGGTGAAGAATTTCCAAAAATCTGGAAGCTTTTCGCCGTTGACGAGCTCTAAGTTTTTTCAGATCTGGAATTGCTTGTTGAAAAAGTGAAGAGAAATTTTTAGAGAAGTTTAATTAGTTCTAATTTATCTATCCCTGTATAAGTAGAGCAAAAATATCATTTTTGGTTAATACAAGTAAGCATATAAACTACAGTTTCAATTACTTTCCTTATTAGTCCGTTTAAAAAATAATAATATATTTTTATATTTAAAAATAACTTAACATTGAATTTTTATTTACTCATTTTATCCTTAATAAAAAAAATTTATAGTCATACAAATATCATCACCTCATAATTCTTTTGCCTCTTAAGTTTTGTAAGATCGCGTTTCAAAAGTTTTTTTTTTGTTACTTAAATTTTGTGTGAAATTAAATTACATCATTTAAATTGGACTGAACGGATAAGTTTAATTGGACCTTTTAGTCGGCTATGAACAAGAATTTGTGTCAGTACTTTGTACAGTATAATAACATGCCACGATACGAAAATCCACGATTCACATGCTCATTTACCCGCACGCGAGAAAAACACTGTATTTGTCGTATTCAAATGTTTGTCTATTGTGCTGTCTTTTCTTCAACCTAAGCCTAAGACGAGACAAAATAGAATCGTTTTCTTTGTTTTTCTTAGCATAATAATATATATTCTAGTAATTTTCTGTTCCAATTTTGCAACTAGTGGTTCACGAGTCACAAACGGCATAGAATTTTGACAAAAGTAGACAAGTGAATAGTATAATAGAAGTCTCGAAGGGACGGCCCATTTGGTTTGGATGGGTGTTGTCCACACGAGCGATGAAAGTTTGATTCATTGTCAATGTCTTCTAGCTTTGAGTATGTCGTACATGATTTATTTAGTGCGATTTATATACCCTGTATAATATTATCCACACGGGCGATGAGAGTTTGATTCACCCTAAGCTGTAGCGACTACAAATTTTTTTGGTTTCCAAAAAAAATATTAGAATAGACAAAAGAGGGGACAAAGATTGGCATCTAATTAAAATTTAGTTAATTGGGTAAGAAATGGGGTTAAATTAATTGTAGGACGTCCTAAACAACCAATTTAGAGTTACTTGTATCATCCCGTTGCTTTTTCGTATATTTGGAATTAAACCTAAAGTCGGCTAGTTTCTTTTAGCACAGGTGTTTTTATTGCTTCTTATTTATTTTGGTACATAATCGTCTGGTTATTTTGTGCACATCTGACAAATTTATCAGGTACATCTTACCTTTCACTGGCATATATATTAAGTAACTCTGCTAATAATAATTTTCTTAATTGGTTTTAACTTCTTCTATTCATATTTACTTTACAAGTTTCACTAATTTTATACAATGTAAGAAGATTTTACACTATCATATCACTTACGACGTTGTCAGCATTTTTAATTTTCTTTTCTTTTCAAAGAGGAGCCGTGGAGCAACGGTAAAATTGTCTCTGTGTGTCCTATAGATTACGAATTCAAGTCGTGAAAGCAGTCACTAATGCTTACAGTAGGGTAGCTTATCTACGTCACACACCTTAAGATGCGGTCCTTCCCCGAATTAATCCTTCGTGAACACGAAATACCTTGTACATCGGGCAGCACATATTTTTTAGACTTTTTTTTCCGTGTATGCCTTGCTGACTTGTTTTCCCTATAGTTTTCCATAAGCTTGATTGCATATAGATTCGTGCTTTCATCTCTCTCTCGGCAATTTAAATAATCCATTACTGAAACAAATTGGTTGTATTCTTAACAAACATAAATATATTGATAAATCTTACTCCTATTAATTAGCTGGAGAATTGAACTGTTTATTTGGCAATATTCATGCGTTGTATTAATTCACAAACTGAAACGGCAGGCTTTGAATTGCCTCTGCCTCTCAATTCATAGTCAAATCTATTTTTAATAGTGGCTTTAAATGACCGTCCAACAGTTTCTCTTGCCTCTTTCCACACATACCTTAAACAATGTTATCTAAGGTAAGTGCCTTCAAAACAGAAATAAAAAGTTTTTTTTTGCAACTTTAACCCGCGCTAAAAACTATTTATATTTGATAGCCCAAAAAATATATAAAATATGTATAATTTCTGTATATAACATAGAAAGGTATATATATATACAAAATATATATATTTTTCGGCTATTATTTTGAGGACGATTATACAATATTATTTCATAGAAATATTAGTATTTTCTACACACAAAAAACTTTCTACCAAAATAAATACACAAAAACAACCCATTTAACGTAAAAAGACCAAATACGTTTACCACATTCATTGTCTTTTTTTTTTTTGTTCAAGGCTCGAAAGACATGGATTTAGTGTAAGTTTTTCTCATCTTTCTTGAAAATCTTGCTGTGTATTTGATTTGAGCAGGCCAAATAGTGACATATATATAGTCAATAGATAGTCGGTTATAAAACGACATTTTCAATTAGAAACATTCAAAATCTTTTGAGTTGGAAAATTTTGGAGGCTCTATTTGCAAACAACTAGTCAACCAAAATATCTTTTCCTCTAAAAAAAAAAACAAAGAAAATTTCCAAATTTGCACCCTTATAAAAAGCCAACGCCAACTCATATAAACTCCTTAAAACCCTTTCTCCTTCCTTCAAAAACCCCTTAAACTTACCTCCTTTTTGAAAATTCATATACACAATTTTTTTTTTTTGTTAAATATGTTGACTCCATTGATTTCTGAAAATCCAACAATAGAATACCAAAAGGAACATAACAATTATATTCCTAGACAAAAAAATCATCTAACTCTTTCAATTTTAGAAGCAAAATGCATAGCTAATATTGCATTTCCAATGATATTCACAGGCTTAATTCTTTACTCTCGTTCAATGATTTCCATGATCTTTCTTGGCCGGCTCGGCGAGCTTTCTTTAGCCGGCGGTTCGCTCGCTATTGGTTTTGCAAATATAACCGGTTATTCAATTCTTTCTGGTTTAGCCATGGGAATGGAACCAATTTGTGGACAAGCTTTTGGTGCAAAAAGATTCAAGCTTTTAGGTCTTACGTTACAAAGGACAATTCTTTTGCTACTTTTAACCTCAATTCCAATTTCATTCTTGTGGCTATACATGAAAAGACTCTTGATATTATGTGGCCAAAATCATAATATTGCAACACAAGCTCAAAATTACATTCTTTATTCACTTCCTGATCTTTTAACTCAGTCATTTTTACACCCCCTTAGAATTTATCTACGTTCACAATCCATAACATTACCTCTAACTTATTGTGCTGCTTTTTCTATTCTTATCCATATCCCAATAAATTATTTTCTTGTTATAGTACTTAATCTTGGAATTAAAGGGGTTGCCTTAAGTGGGGTTTGGACAAATTTCAATCTTGTTGGTTCATTAATTCTTTATATTATATTTTCTAGGGTACATAAAAAAACTTGGAATGGAATTTCCTCAGAGTGTTTAAAGGGATGGAAATCACTTCTAAATTTAGCAATTCCAAGTTGTATTAGTGTTTGCCTAGAATGGTGGTGGTACGAAATTATGATTTTATTATGTGGACTTTTAATTAATCCTCAAGCTACAGTTGCATCAATGGGAATATTGATTCAAACAACATCTTTGATATATATTTTTCCATCTTCTTTGAGTTTTGGTGTATCAACAAGAGTTGGAAATGAATTAGGAGCTAATCGTCCGAATCGCGCTAAATTAGCAGCCATAATTGGACTATGTTCAAGCTTAATATTAGGAATTTCAGCATTATTTTTTGCTACTATGGTAAGAAATATTTGGGCAAGAATATTTACTCAAGATCAAGAAATTGTGACATTAACGGCTATGATTTTGCCAATTATAGGACTATGTGAACTTGGGAACTGTCCACAGACAACAGGTTGTGGTGTTTTAAGAGGAACAGCACGTCCTAAATTAGGTGCTAATATTAATTTAGGATGTTTTTATTTTGTTGGAATGCCAGTGGCTATTTGGTTAGGATTTTATATGGGGTTTGATTTAAAAGGATTATGGTTGGGATTATTAGCTGCTCAAGCTTCATGTGCAGTGACTATGATGTTAATTATATTTGCCAAAACTAATTGGGAAGATCAAGCAAGAAGAGCAAAAGAACTTACTTCAATTATTGGTGATTATGATAATGAAGATGAAAAGTTCATTGATGAAAAGGCAGAGGATTATTTGGATTTATCAGATTATCAGAAGCTAGAGAATTCAGTTGTTTGATTTTTTGTTTCAATTTTTGGATTATTCATACTATTCTTTATCGGAAGGGAGACTTGGAGCAACGATCAACTTGTCTGTTTGACCTATAGATTACGGGTTTGAGTCGTGAAATCAATCAACATCACGGTAGACTGCCTACATCACACCTCATAGAATGCAGCATTTCCCTGGATCCTACATGAACGCGGAATAATTTGTGCACCGGACTTGGCTGCCTTAATTCTTTTCTTTTTCATTTTCTTTTTATATTCCATTTCTTTATTTTTGTACACTAGTAGAGAGCTTAGTTTTGGTGTTTGTCATTCATCAAATTAAATTATTTATTTTTCTTTCTTCAAATGTAATTATGCACGTAGATATCCTTTTTCTTTATTTTCTTCCTTAGAATGAAGATTTTGTACTTTTCTGATATTATTAATTAATGAAAGCCGGCATTTTTTAATGTCATTGTAGCTGTCTATAGATTGTGCAAAATTGATCGGCATGCTTTTTGAGTTTATATATGTTCTCCACATTTTGAACACGAATGTTTTACTTCTAAAGTCAATTATTTTTTTTCTTTTTAAATTGTTTAAATTTAGGTTAGGTGAGTAGTACTCCATATCTATCCATTTGAGCTATTTTCGTAACGCTTGAATAAGTCTGATTCTCACCCCCAATTAAGTAGGCGTTTGGACATAAAAATTGCAATTTTGAAAAAAAAAAAGCATTTAGAGTTAAGTTGAAAAATAGTATTTGGAATTTGAAATTATGTTTGGACATGCATTTTACTTGAAAAAATATTGTACTTTTGTGAATAAGAAAAAAAAAATTGAAAATTTGGAAAAAGTGATTTTTGAAAATACGTACTCTTACTTTAATTGGTTTACTGTAATTATATAATGCGTACTCTTACTTTATTTAATATGTAATTCTTAAGATCAAATTCTAAAATTTTGATCAAAACAGAGTGCAGATAAATATTTTTTGGTTTGTATATATCACCAGCCAACCTATCATATGATGTGTCGTGACTCGTGAGTTGTTTTATTATGAAAATAAAATGTTATGACCCAAAAAAAAAAAAGGAAAATAAAACGTGTAGGAACTGGGGAGACAGTTCAAACTTTGCAGCCGCCAGCTATATACAACCAAGAGAACGTCCATGGTATGTGTTCGTTGAATCTTAGAATTCTCTAGGCATGGCTTAGTATATACATGGAATAAATTACCCAAATCTGGAATTTATTGAGGAGGCTTTCTTTGAAAAAGACAAAACACAAAGTTGTCTCTTAATGGGATAATCTAGGTCTGTCAAATTTGGCCCAGCCCAAATGACTCGTCCAACTCGCACCCGCTCATTATTGAATTCAACCCATCTTGATCCAACCCATTTAAAATTGGGTTAATTTTTGAGAAATTTTCATAAAGCACTATTTTTTAGTGGTAATTAGCTATCTATAGATACCATTTATTATATTACGGATTGTATACGTTTTCTGTTGTTATAAGATGTATTAGATGTATTTAAGCTATTGTATTCATGAATACAGTAGCAAAAATAGGTGTGAATCAGGGAAGTCCAGCTAATCAGTTGTTGTATTCGAGTGTATTCGACTGTATTCATGGCGTGAAACATGGGATTACGGCTGGACAGATTATTGTATTCGACTGTATTCACGGCATGAAACAGAGGAATACACTGTAATAGACTCCTAATATAACTCAACAAACTCAATTATAACACACAAATTTTATATTTCCAGTTATAAAAAAAGATTCTCGACCAAAAAATACCCCCAAAGCATAGCAATCTTCAGAGAAATTATATAATACATCTGAATACATAAATTATATTAATTAAAAAAAACATATGAATACATTCATGGCATATAGCGAGACATTGAATACAATGAAATACATAAAATACAACGGATATATTGAAATACAATGAAAAAAAAGACACTGAATACAATGAAATACATGGAATACAGCGAGATACATTGAATTACAATGGGAAAAAAAAGACAATGAATACAATAAAATACATAAAAATACATTGAAATATATTAACAAAAAATCAAGTTGCTCAGCCCCAAACTTCACCGTCTTTGTTCAAGAACAAACCCTAATTTCCGGCGAATCCGTCATCGAGCAAAAACCCTGAATTACTGGGGCTGCAACTCTAACAATAACGTTCCTTTTCACCTTCTTCTTTTCCCTTTTAGCCTCTTCATTATCTTTCTGTTCTTGCTTTTCTGGTTTGAAGTATTCCTCATTGCTTAAACCAAGTGGATCGTAGTCTGTTTTTCATGCTCTTGATTTTTCTATTGCAAAATTAGCACCAGCAGCCCAATTGATTTTAATTGCTCTATTTTCCCCATCATCGGCTTCTACTACTCTGATTTCTTTTTCTTTTGTTTTTTTCACAGCTTTCTTAATCATCAATTCTTCACTGTAGATAAATTGTGAAATTCTTCACTGAATCTCACATGGAATGCTGTTTGTGACTAATGGTAGGTGATGTGGGTGAGAGAAATTTTGAGATTGAGTATCGTGTTTTCAGGGAATGGGGGAAAAGAATGGCATGTATCAAAGTATAGAGAGAAAGAAAATAGTGTAACTGAATAACGTATTTAGTGGCTTAGGGGTAGGAGGTTACCAAAATTAGATATTTTGTTATAAACATTTAAAAGGTATCTATTGAATATAATTTTTTTAAATGGTATTTATTTAAAATAAATAAGGTGTTAACATTTGCTATAGGAGGTAAAAATTTCTTAATTTTTTAGCCCAAATTGATGCAGGAGTAACTTTGCAAAAAATATATATATTAGAAATAAATTTGTTTTTTGTTTGATATGTTATATATGACCATAATAAAAGAAAAAAAATATATTTTTTAATAATTATACAATTCATAAGAATATAACAAATACTAACTAAAGATTGATAAGAGTTGGGCGGGTTGGACTATGACCTAAATTTTAGCTTATTTTGATCCAACCCGTCTTAGCTCAAATTATTGACTCAACCTATTTTGACCCGCCCAAAATTGACTCAATCCGCCCATTTGACACCCCTAGGATAATCACAACATGTATGTCATGCAATACGGATAGTAATGGCAACCATGTTGCAAAATGCATGCTTTTTCGATAAGTATGAGAAGAAGTCAAGAAGCTACGTCAATTTGCCATCTATATATGTTATATATAATTCTTGTTATTATTTGAAGAAAATGCTGTACTTACAAACTGTGGTTACGCAAAGTTGATATACTGTTTCGGTTTTATAGATGTTAAGGGAAGAAATTTAAAAATAGCCAGATTTACAACTGGTCATTTAAAAATAGCCCAGTTTCAAAAATAATTGAAATTTAGCCACTTTTTATGTAAAGATAAATTTGAGCGAAAATATTGTTCAAAACACGGAAAATACACCCGTATGTTATACTGGAGTTCCAGCATAAGTATGCTTGAACTTCAACATATTATACGGGAGTTCCAGGATAACTATGTTGGAACTCCAGCATAATATGTTGAAGTTCCAGCATAAGTACACTAGAACTCCAGCATAATATACTGGAGTTCCAGCAAGTATAAATGTCCAGTATAATATACTGGAGTTTGGAGCACCGGTGCTCCAGCCTCCCGTATATTATACAGGAGTCAGCAAAATATACTGGTCCAGCATAATATGCTAGAGTTCGTACAGAGATGCACCGAACTCCCGTATATTATGCGAGACCGGTCTTTGTTGCAGCAAAATAGTGACTATTTTTCATTGACATCGTAAACGGTGACTATTTTTGAATGACCAGTCCGAAAACTGACTATACTGTGCTATTTTAACGATGTTAAGCAGTTATTGGGCTTGTACAAACAAAGCAGTTATTGGGCCTAACAAGGGTGTCCACTGAATTTCATTGTTGGACTTGTATTTAAAAAGTGGATCCGCCAAATACGTGAAAATAGCACGGGCTAACCATTTCTCGGCTTGGTAATTAAAAAATAGTCAGCCGTTGCAAAGTCATTAAAAAATAGCTCTATTTTACTGCAACACGAAAAGTTCCAGCATACTATACTGGAGATTGGTGCATCTGTGTATGAACTTCCAGCATAATATACTGGAGATTGGAGCACCTGTGTAAAAACTTCCAACATATTATGATAGACCAGCATATTGTGCTGGAACTCCAGTATATTATGCTGGAAGTTCACATGTAAAAAATTCGAACTCCAGTATATTATGCTGGAATATTTTTCGAATTTTGAACAATGTTCTCGTCCGAATTTATCTTTACATGAAAAGTGGCTATTTCGATTACTTTTGAAATCGTAGCTATTTTTCAATTCCCACTCATAAATCTGGCTATTTTTAAATTTCATGGACTAGAATAGAGAAATAAGATAATAAAATTTTGTAGTAACAATGAGGGGTTAACCACTTTCATCATTGTAATAAAATATGTATATATATTATCGGCTATTATTTTTTGAGAGCGACTAAAAAATAGTATATATTTCTCTTTTAAAAAAAACTAGTCTTAGGGTACGCGCTTTGCGCGTGTACCCTGTATCAATGAGTATGTAATCTTAAAATATTTCGTCTATATAACTTCTCATATTTTGTTTCTTTCTTAATTATTTTGCTTTATTTTTTTATTACACTTAACTATGTTATTATTTTAATTTTTTCACAAAATTATACCTCGTAAGTTTTGAAAGAATAAGTCATCCACAAACTTGACTTATAATGAGTGATGTCATTAAAGTTGAACTTTATTATTGGATCGGGTTATATGCAAACTTAACTACGTTAAAATGATAGATTACTTTTTTAATATTTAAATAATATTCTCATTTTCCAATCTTTATTTTTGTGATTCCATGTAGTCGCTCATATTTTTTATTTTATTTTCTTCATTTAGCATAATTGTGCTATTATTCTAGTTATGAAACTACTCCTCCTAATATTAAAAATAATGAATCATGAATAAACTTAGCATATAATGAGTGATGTCATTAAAGTAGAATCATTGTTGAATGAGGTTATAGACTTATGTTTTCATTTTCTTTCGAATTATATTTACTTATATTATGTTGAAACTTATTTTATGTTATGTTTTAATTTTACATAAGAGTATTATGTTAATTTTTTTTTTGATTTTGAATTTATGTTATATTTTCACTTACATTTTATTTGCTTTAGTATTTACTTATTAATTCAGATTGCATGCCATTCTTTTCAGTTAGAATTGATAAATTATTTTTTTCGTAAAATATTTGAGCAATGTTACGATATTATATTTATAAATATTAATTGTTTTATCAATCATGTAGTCCATGACGTTCTTACAAAATATGTACTTTTAAATTTTATAATTGATTAAAATAAAATATTATTAATTTAATATATATATATATATATATATATTATTTATATATATATATGAATTATTTTAAAAATATTAGTTATAAATATATGATTATCATTAATATATTTTCAAGAAATAATATTTATCTTAAATGTCAAATTTAATATTATTTATAAATTCATATATTTGTTAAATATAGCTTTCAATTTTTGATAATTAACTTTATATTTAAAATTTAATCTAACTATGTAATTACGCTTGTGCAACCAAAATACACTTGTAATTATACAGTAATTACACTATGACAAACAAACAGGTCTCGTAATTACAATATTGTATGATTACTAACCTAGTAATTACACCAATTTTAATTATCTGGTGGCTTTCCAAACAGACCCTAAATATTTCCTAGTTTATCTTAATCCTAAAAGGTATAGTGTTGGACAAGTTATTCCACTCCTAACAAGATTAATAAGATGATTCTATTTTAATTCTACCTTATAGATTGACAAACTATAATTACTTTGTGCACAAATAAATTCTTACTCAGTTTTAAAATCTTAAATATTAGAAGTTCTTACATAGTTTAGATAAAAAGATTTATTAATAATTTTTTAAATTTTAAAGTCTTAACATTAAAAAATAATTAAATGACAAATATTTTATTAATTTCAAAGTTCTAAAGTTTCCTTGTTGAACTTTGCATGTAAATAATAACTGCATACAAATTATGAGAAATGCACGTGCAAATTGTTGCCCAAGTTAAGCCAAAAGATAGCAGACAATATTAGGAAAAGTCTTACTCCCTTTGTTCCAGTTTATGTGAACCTATTTCATTTTTGGTCTGTTTCAAAAAGAATGAACCCTTTCTAAATTTGGTAACAATTTAGCTTAAAGTTACAACTCTATCCTTAATGAGAAGCTTTTATAACCACACAAATACTCTGGGCCCCATTTGGACTTGTTTAGGACCACAAATTCCAAAAGTCTTCATTTTTTTCTTAAACTTCGTGCCCAGTCAAACATGTTCACATAAATTGGAACAGAGTGAGTAGTTAACATTAAAAAAATAATTAAATGACAAATATTTTATTAATTTCAAAGTTCTAAAGTTTCCTTGTTGCACTTTGCATGTGAATAATAACTGCATACAAATTATGAGAAATGCACGTGCAGATTGTTGCCAGATTGTTGCCCAAGTTAAGCCAAAAGATAGCTGACAATATTAGGAAAAGTCTTAGTTGATGTTTTAAATATTAAGCCTTCCTACACGGCTTAATAAGAATTTTTTTATTGTTATTATTTTGCCTTTACAAATATGTTATATGATATAATTTAAATAAGGAAGGATTCAATATATAAATTTAGTTGATTTTGAAATCTTAAATATTAGGAAAACAATTAAATGACTATTCCTAAATTTAAGGAAAATAACTAAATGGCGATTTTGTCTAGTGTGAAAGCTATTTTTTAAAGGGTAAAAAAGACGAATTTAATATAATATAGATAGTCAATGTCATGGTGTTTCAAACTTCACATATGTATGAAACTTTACCTGTAAAATTTTAAACTCTATTGGTTATTTTTCAATCAGAATCAGGACAAAGTGGTCATTCATTAAGATTAGGCAAATCTTACTTAATATATCAATAAACTAAATGTGATGGTAGGAGGCGTGTTTCACAACAGTTTCCTTTCTGTTTGATCAAATTAAAACAAATCTTGTAATTAGTTGCTCTAGTCAAATATAACCCCACTTACCTAAACGAAATTATGCATAAATTACTTAACGAGATTTCAAAGTGCAGCATGCTTGAAGAAGTCAGACCCAACATATTTTAGAGACATTTTTCTGGAGATTTAGATAGCTAATCTCATTAAATAAATATTAATTGTGTATGGTTATAGAAGCATGCATGAATCTTGGGGCTGACAATAGAGACCAGGAAAACACCTAACTTGCACACTGTATCGAAAACATTATACGGTCAGACCTCTTTATAATAGCATCCCTATATAACAATATTTCATTATAAAAGTCAAGCTTTTTCGGACACCAATTTTCATATTATGTTATAATATATGTTTTCTATAACAGCATTTCGTTATAACATTCAAAAATATTCGAAACAAACAAGGCTATTATAGAAAGATTTGACCGTAGAATAGCCCATTACGAAACTATAAGGAAAATCAACTTAGTTTAGGTAACTTAATGTGGTTTAGCTTTGGTCTTTTGGATTTTGTTTTTGGTGTTAGGGGAGGGAACCAATTACCATACATTGTTTTTTTCATATGCGAATCTAGGATTTTGCATAACAAATACAACCTGCTAGGGGTGTACAAAAAGAACCGATAAATCGCACCAACCCAATAATCCGAGTCAAACCGAGAAAAAAAACCGACTATGGTTTGGTTTGGTGTTGGAAAAAGAAAACCCGGCCATAATTGGTTTGGTTTGGTTTGATTTTAACTAAAGAAAGTCAAACCGAAACCAAACCAACCTGGCATTACATATAAAGAAATTTTAGATATATTTTATATATAAATATACTTATTGTGATAGTAATTTGTAAATATTTCTTAAAATAAATCATAATTTTATCTTTTAACGTATTATTTAAAGGTTGGACTTAGAACTTTTGAATATTTCAATAAGTTTTATAGTCATTAACATTAGTAAATTAAATAATGCTAACAAAAGCCCAAGCCAAAATCAAATCAATATTAATGCTAACAAAA
Organism: Nicotiana sylvestris; assembly: GCF_000393655.2. NCBI lineage: Eukaryota > Viridiplantae > Streptophyta > Magnoliopsida > Solanales > Solanaceae > Nicotiana > Nicotiana sylvestris. The sequence continues at coordinate 212,072,604 of NC_091064.1, forward strand.
TACATTCAATTCAGTACTACCAACGAGAATGTATTGAATATCTATTTTTGTTTTGCAATAATTTAGATAAAAAAATACATAACATATTTTTATTTTTCTTTAGCGTTTAGTCATGTAATTAATATTTCCTAATTAGTCTACTTATTTTAGCATGACTTAATACTTTTAGATTATGTTTATTTTTATTATGGCTTTTTAATTAGCAATATTTATATTACATAATTTTACTGTCTTAATTGTTGAGTATTTTAGGATAATGCCATGACACATCTCATATTTTGTATAATTTTCTTGAAAAATACTTTATATAGTTGTATCTTACTAGGATTAAAGAAATATTTTGAGCACAATTTATGTGTTTTGTTCTACGAAAATTTTACCGAAAAAAACTGAATAACCCGAAAACCCGAGAAAAACTGAGAGTAAAAAACCTGAGTTTTATTGGTTTGGTTTGGTCTTTAGATTTAATAACTCGTCACAATTGGTTTGGGTTGGTAATTGTAAAATCCGAACCAACCCGACCTATGTGCACCCTTACAACCTGCTACTAGGTTCGAAAATTTCTCAAGGCGAGAGTGCCCGTTTTGCTCCTTAATGAATCGAATTGTCCTTTGATCTTCGTTTGATTCAGTTGGATGGCATAGATTGTATGTCGCGGGTGGAGAGTTTGCCTAAATCTTGTGGCCCCAAGTAACAGGGGCGGAGCCAACATGTTGCTTACGTATTTGGTCGAATCCAATAAATTTTATTCAAATCTTGTATTTGTTTTGAAAAATTCATTGAATATGTACAAATTGTTAATTTTGAACCTAATAACTTAAAAAGATTAGAAGCTCTAACCCATATTAAATCCAGGCTCAGTCTCTGCTAAGTAATACCTAATTAAGTGTAGCATATGAGTTATGTCTTCTCCTTGTTGTAAGGGCGGAGTGATAATAGGCTAGATTCATGTAATTTGGCAACTGTTTAAGCCCCACCTTGACTATATTTCACTATTCTAGGATAGTTAAATGACAATAAATTGGCTCTAATTGTAAATTTCATGTGTTGCAGGAGCGAGTTGCACTTATGAGCTTAGGACTGTGTTTGGAACTAAATTGAAGCAAGGGAAGCCCCTCGGAGCTGAGTATGTTGAAAGAAGAGAGAAAAGAAGAGCTGAAATGATGATCCACTAGCACGCCCACCAACCCAGGAATTCGAGGCAGAATACTATGCCATATGCGCGGTCATTAGCGCGACCGCGCTAGTCCAGTTCGGAAAAATATAATTCAGGGGTAAACTTGGAAGTTCGGGGGTAATTCCACTTAACCTATAAGAAGTCTAGCTCGCCCAAAGGGACATTATCAAGGTTTTTACAGCTTAATTGGAGGCAAGGAGAGGCAAGAGGCAAGGAGGATAATTCAACATCGAATTCTTCCTTTCTTCCTTTTGTATTTTACCATTTATGATGAATTTTGCTATAGTTATGATGAATATGATTATGAGTAGCTAAATATTTAGTCTAGGGTTTTGATGAAACTTATTGAAGGATGAACTTCGTGTTATGTTAATATAGTTTGCCCGGTTTAATCTTTATTTGTTCAACTACATTCTTGTTGTAGTTAATTGATAGGATCCTCAATTAGCTGTGCCTATTTAATCTGTATTACTCGGTAGAGAGTGCATAATTAGGTAATTGTTGAACAACACCACTCCCAAAATATGCGAGGCATCAATAACCGAGGGTTTAAAGGCGGCATTAGGGATAACGAAGCCTTGGGTGCGATCTAAAGTGAGCTGTAGTAAAAGTCAGCTAGCGTAACTCGGGAGAGTGCGTCTAGTAAATTATCGTGATTACTCGGGAGAGATTTACGGTAATAAGAGTGCTCATGATCGATAGAGACGATTAGACAATTCTATGCAAAACATAACAGGAAGGGATTCCATCAATAGGGGAAATCATAACCTTAGATCCTTCTCTTACTTGCATACTCAGTCATAGTTAGCTTTTAGTTACTTGATTTCATTCAGTTATAGTTAGTAAAAACATCTCCAATTGTTATTCAAAATATCTGAAAAGTTGATTATGAAGAATTTAGTGAGTCTAACAAAAGTAATTGGTAGGTTAATTCCCTGTGAATTCGACTCTGGGCTAAATACTCGGATTATATTTGCAGCGACCGCTTTATCCTTTTAATAAGTCATAGTTGGGCGTGATCAAATTTTGGCGCCGTTACCGGGGAATTAACGGTGTTATCAATTACAGTTGAAAGAAATACAAAAATTCTTAGTGTAGTCAGTTTTCTTTATTTTCAATCTATACATTGAAATTTTAATATTTGTTGACTTGGTTGCAGAGGTGCATGCCTAGAAATTCATCGAGAACTGGTGAAGTATTTGAAGCATTATCAGATCCCGAGAAAGTTTTCAAGGCCTTGAATCGGGCCAACCGAACAAACAAACAACAACAATCAACTAAACGACTCGAACTAGACACGAGGGATAATTTGTTAGACCCAGCTGTGTTATTGGCGCCAGTGGCACCTCTTGTGCCAGAGGCTGCTCTATATGACTGGGCACAACCCACAGTAGAGAATTTGGCCACAACGATATTAGTCCCGCAGATACAGGCTGAGTCATTTCAAATCATGAACAACATGCTGCATTTGTTGCAAAATAAGAGACTATTCTCGGGGTCATACATTGAAGATCCTCAACAGCACTTGAAGAATTTTCTGTCAATCTGCAAAACTCAAAGGCAGCCCAACGTAACTCAAGAAGCAATAAAGTTGTTGTTGTTTCCATTCTCAGTGACATGAGCTGCCCAGACTTGGCTAAACTCGCTCCCCATTGATTCCATATCTACTTGGGAGGAGTTAGTCAAGCAATTTGTGAATAAGTTTCATCCACCCAACAAGATTGCTCAGCAAGTTGATGAAATTTTGAGCTTCAAATAGAAATCAATGGAGACACTGCAAGAAACGTAGGAATGATTCAAAGGGATGTTGGTTATATGTCTGCACCATGGTATTCCAGATCAGATGTTGGGGCAGCGGTTTTACATGGGTTTGACAGATAGCGTGAAGGCTAACGTTAATGCTTCAGCTGGTAGAGCATTCTTGAGCAAAACATGGAGAGAAAGACAAAGCCTGCTTGACAAGATGGCACAGAATTCGGGGTGGACAATCAGGAATGCACCTATCACTCTAGTAGTTCACTCAGTGCCCTTAGATCCATCTAACACTTTTGCTAAAAATATAGCCACATTAATGACATATATGAGTATACTTATTAAAAAGGTGGAAGAGTTAGGGTAGAAGCAGCATGTACACATTGTTGATACTACCAATGGGAGCTTATGCACATCTTGCATTAGTCAGCTAGTTGGTAACCAATGGAATGCAGAAAGTGATCATCATCATTACCCTGAGGACATGAATTATGTGTCTAATTATGGGGGCCAGAGACAGGGTAGTTAGAATTGGGACCAACAGAATCAGCCATACAGGCCAGTCCAACCACAACTCAACAATGGAAATATGGGAGGTATGCGACCTCACAATAATATGGCATCTTACCAAAGGCCACGGGGATATAACAATCAAAATCAGCAACAGGGTTATCATCCTCCTCAGCAACAGCATGGTGGAAGACAGAAAGATGGGTTTGCTAGACTTGAGGCAATGATGCAACAGGTTATTAGGTCAAATTCAAAAATGAGTGAAAGGGTAGATGCACATGAGTCAGCTATAAAGAATATTGAAGTGCAGATGGGCTAGATAACGATGTCTTTGAATAATCGTCCTCATGGGACATTGCCTGCAGACACTCAGATAAATCCAAAGGATCAAGGCCCGAAGCAGCTGATGGCAGTGAGTCTATGTAATGGCAGAAACTTAGACTTGGAGAAAGATAGGGCTCGAGAAAGCAGACAAGCTGAGACACTTGTACCAATGCCCATTAAGCTAGATGATTCAACGAAACTGACAAATGTGACAGTACAGCCTGCCCTGGAAGAACCCAACACACAGATTGAGGCTGAGAAAGAAGCTGAGGCAGCCTAGGAACCGGTAGTTGAGGTGGTGTTTGACAAAGAAACTACCCAAATCATTGAGAAGAAGAGGCCTCCAACACCATTCCCACAGAGGCTGGCTAAGTACCAGAAAGAGGAACAATAAAAGAAATTTTTGGAGATGCTGAAACAAATCCAGGTAAATATTCCATTGATTGATGCCTTGAAGGAGATGTTTGGTTATGCAAAAATAATGAAGGACTTGATGTCTCGAAAATTCGATTTCCAAGATTTGGCTATAGTGACGCTTACTTAGACATGTAGTGTTGTGGTGACTAGACCAGTTGCTGAGAAGCTGCCTGACCCAGAGAGTTTCACAATTCCCTGCACCATTGGTAACTTTGCTTTTGCCAAGGCACTTTGTTATTTGGGGGCTAGCATAAATCTTATGCCCCTAGCGATATATAAGAGGTTGGGGATTGGAAGAGCTAGACCCACTTATATGTTATTGCAGTTGGCTAACAGGACCGTGAAAAGACCGTCTGGTATCTTGGATGATTCAGGTAGAGAAATTTGTGTTCCCTGCAGATTTTGTGATTCTAGATTGCATGGTGGATGAAGAAATTTCCATAATTTTGGGAAGGCCGTTCTTGACCATAGGGAGAGCTCTCATTGATTGTGAAACTGGGAAGCTCAAGATGAGGAGATAACATTCAATGTGCAGAAATCTATGAGGCGACCAAGTGAATTCGCCAATTGTTCTCTTATTGATGCCATAGATGTAATCGTCGAAGCAGATGATGAGACGTTGACTATTGAGGACCCTCTTACTGCATGTCTGGTGAATTTAGATGAGGTGAATAGGGAAGAATTGGCAGAAGAGGTGTTCGCTTTAGAGGGCAGAGGGTTTTGGGATAGAACACTTGAATTCGATCCCCTACACTTAGAAAACAGAGAAACTCATCCAGCCAAGCCATCCATACAAGAACCACCAAAGCTGGAGTTGAAGCCACAGCCCGCCCTCCTCAGGTATGAGTTCCTAGGACCTAACTCCACATTACCTGTTATTATCTCATCTAATTTGTTAGATGTGCAGGCACAACAACTTTTGCAGGTACTCAAGGAGTGCAAGACTGTCATTGGGTGGACCATGGCAGACATTAAGGGGATCATCCTGGCATATTGTATGCACAAAATTCTGCTGGAAGAGGGGCACAAACCTTATAGGGAGCACCAAAGAAGGCTGAACCCCAACATACAGGAAATGGTGAAGAAGAGGTGATTAAGTGGTTGGATGCGAGAATCATTTTTCCCATCTCTGACAGCAACTGGGTTAGCCCGGTGCAATGTATTCCTAAGAAAGATGGTATGACGGTGGTAAAAAATGATAATAATGAGTTGATCTCTGCAAGAACCGTCACAGGTTGGAGAATTTGCATGAACTATAGGAAATTGAATCTGGCCACCCGGAAAGACCACTTTCCACTTCCCTTCATTGATTAGATGCTTGACAGACTGGCAGGGAGGTCTCACTTCTATTTTCTGGATGGGTACTCAGGGTACAATCAAATCTCCATTGCACCAGAGGACAGAGAGAAGACCTCCTTCACATGCCCATATGGCATTTATGCTTTTTGGAGGATGCTCTTTGGCCTATGCAATGCACCAGCCATATTCCAAAGGTTCATGATGGCCATATTCACTGACATGGTCGAAGACAAAATGGAGGTGCTCATGGATGATTTCTCAGTGGTGGAAAACTCATTCGACGAGTGCCTTATAAATCTGACCGGAGTATTGAAAAGATGTATTGAGACTAACCTGGTACTTAATTGGGAGAAGTGCTATTTCATGGTACAAGAGGGCATAATCTTGGGACAACGGGTATCAAGCAAGGGAATCGAGGTGGATCGTGCTAAAGGTGGCATGATAGTGAAGTTGCCACCCCTCACTTCAGTCAAGGCAATCAAGAGCTTCCTCGGGCATGCCGGTTTCTACCGGAGATTCATAAAAAATTTCTTAAAAATTGTCAACCCTCTCTATAAGTTGTTAGAAAAAGATCACCCTTTCTTGTTTTCTGATGATTGCATGGTAGCATTCGAGGAGTTGAAAAAGAGGCTAGTCACAGCACCCATCATTGTCGCCCCCGACTGGGAGCAACCATTCGAACTCATATGTGACGCTAGTGACTATGCATTGGGGGCAGTGTTGGGACAGCGGAAAGACAAGCTAATGCACCCAATCTACTATGCCAATAGAACGCTGAGTAGAGCCCAGCTGAACTACATTGTGACTGAAAAGGAGATGCTGGTTGTGGTGTTTGCATTCGACAAGTTCAGATCATACCTGATTGGCTCTAAAGTAATTGTATATACTAATCATGCAGCTCTCAGGTACTTAATTGAGAAGAAGGAGTCCAAACCACAATGATTCATTAGGTGTTGTTACTGCAAGAGTTCGACCTCGAAATTCGTGACCGTAAGGGCACAAAAAACCAAGTCGTCAATTATCTATCATGACTTGAAGGAGCTGAAAACTCAGTTGAGGTTGAAGATATTCTAGAAACCTTTCTAGATGAGCAGATACTCGCTACAAGCCTTGAGGAAGTGCCATGGTATGTAGACTTTGCAAATTACCTGGCAAGCGGTATAGCTCCCTATGACCTTTCCTTTGTGCAAAAGAAAAAGTTTTATCATGACTGCCGCATGTATTATTGGGATGAACCTTATCTGTTTCGAATATATGTTGACAATATGATCCGGAGGTGTGTCCCCGAGATAGAACAATCTTCTGTTTTGCAGGCATGTTACGCATCGGCGTATGGCGGGCATTTTGGAGGAGTCAAGATGGCTGCGAAAGTGCTAGAGGCCGGGTTCTACTGGCCAACAGTGTTTAAGGATGCACATCAATTGGTGAAGGGCTATAATGAATGTAGCGAACTGGAAACATTTCATGTTGCCATGAGATGCCTATGAACCCAATTCAAGAGGTTTGAAGTGTTCGATGTCTGGGGGATAGACTTTATGGGCCCCTTTGTCAGCTCCTTTGGTAATAAGTACACACTTGTTGTTGTAGATTATGTGTCCAAATAGGTGGAAGCTGCAACACTTCCCACCAATGATGCCAGAGTGGTGGTGGGGTTTTTGAAGAAGAATATATTCACCCGTTTCGGGACCTTGAGAGCTATTATCGGCGACGGAGGCACTCACGTCTGCAATCGAGGCTTCGAGAAATTGTTAACAAAGTAAGATGTATGCTACAAGGTCATCCTCAGACCAGTGGACAGGTCGAAGTGTCTAATAGAGAGATAAAGAGTATACTGACCAAGACTGTAAATGTCGCAAGAACTGATTGGGCGAAGAAGCTAGATGATGCACTCTAGGACTACAGAACTGCATTCAAAACAACAATTGGTATGTCACCATACAAGTTGGTGTTCGGGAAGGCCTGTCACTTGCCAGTGGAACTAGAACATAGAGCTTGGTGGGCAATGAAACAGCTGAATCTGGACATTCAGGCTGTAGGGACAACTACAGTTACAGAATTGCATGAGCTCGACGAGTTCTGATATCTTGCTTTTGAGAGCACAAGGTTGTATAAGGAAAGAATGAAGAGGTTGCACGACAAGAACATTGTTGAGCGAAATTTCAATCCCGGAGACATGGTATTGCTTTATAACTCAAGATTAAGGCTATTTCCTGAAATACTCAACTCACAATAGTCTGGACCATTTCGAGTGGTCGAAGTATTCCCCTCAGGTGTCGTAGAGATTGCCTAAGAAAAAGACTATCATACATTTAAAGTCAATGGGCAGAGATTGAAACTATATATGGGCATGAACGAACCAAAGGAAGTGTCAGAGATCTACCTGACTGAACCTCAGAGGTTGAGCGAGCCTTAAATGTGCTTATCTGCGTCGTGCCACGACGTTAAATCAGGTGCTGCATGGGAGGCAATCCATTGATTTGTTGTAATCTTTGTTCCACGACATTAACTAAGGCGCTGGTTGGGAGGCAACCCAATGATAGTTAGTAGTTGTTAATTATGAGTTTGGTAAGTACTAACCAATGCAGGTGAGTTGGGGCAGGTGATAACTTCATCGGATGCGGAAAGAACAAGTGAAAAAATGAAAAAATTTTGTGCCTAGGAGCGCGCTCGCGCTACCCACCGAGGTACAGGTCGCGCATATGGGCAAACATTGTGCCTCAGCTCTCAAACACTAGCACGACCACGCTATGACCGCGTTACTGCCCACGCTAGAAGCGCGACTGCTCTAGTGGCCGCGCATATGGCCAAGTACACTGTCTGCACTAGCACGCGCTCGTACCGCGCTACGACCGTGCTAGTCCCGCTTGGTTAAGTCGTTGTTTTACTTCTTTTAGTTTTTTTTTGTTTTTTTAACCTTTATGTTGTATGTTATTTTTATTAAGTGTTATTCCCCCTTCCCCCATCTAATTACCTCCCCCTCCCCCTCTTCACTAACACACGAAATTCCCCAATGCTCAAAATTCCCCCAACCCTAACCCCCTTCTTCTTCAAATTCCATCTTCTTCCAACTCCCTCTCCTCTAAATTCACAACCTAAATTCCCCAAGGTTCAAGCACAACCCCCCTACTCTTCTTCATTTCTCACCATCTCCTCTCACTACAGGTAAGGTTTCTCTTTTTGCCAATTTCTTTTTTTTGTTTCAGTTTTTTGTTTTTAATTTTTTTTATGTAGTTTTTTTCTTTTCTTTTCTTAAGTAGAAATTTGTAGTGTATGTTGTAGTGATTGTGGGTGGAGTTGTATCTTAACTTAGTGGGTGAAATTGGGGACATTGTGGTGTTATTGGGGTTCCAACATGTTTGAAATGGGGTGTGAGTATATAATGCCCACCAGGTGTTTGTTTAAATACCTCAGTGAATATAATTGAGTAATTGTGACCAATTGTGCGCGTGAAGTCTGAGTAACCGCATTGCGTCACATTTTTTGGGATGTACTAATGTTATTCCTTTTCCAGGTACTATGGCTCCATCTAGGAAACGTCGCACCACAGGTGCCTCTTCTAACAGTCAATCTGGATCGTCTAGGGCACACGGGTCAGCTCCTGCTCGTCCCTTTGATAGTATTTTTGACTCTGCCAAAGCTCAGGATCGCTTTGCGGATAAGGCCCCAAAGAAACCGATACCGGAAAGGGGCATAGATATAGGGTCAGTCCAGCTGGGCTGCCCTCACTTGTATCATGAGCTGGTAAAACAGGGAGTACAAATCTTCATTGACGAACCAGACGAGGGAAATGTGATGGTTGTCCATGAGTTCTACGCCAATGTAAAAGAACATGTGAATGGCGTAGTAACTGTGCGTGAAAAGGCAGTGGATGCCTCTGTTGAGGCTATACGGAGGATGTACCATCTTCCCCTCCTGTGGATCCATATGAAGACTATTATGAGGGGTATGACAGATCACACACGCAGTGGGAGATGTTCTTTGAAACAATCTGTGTACCCAGAAACAAAATTGTCTGGATGGAGTATGGTCAGAAGTTTCACTCTGCGGCGTTAACCTTTGAAGGGAAGTGTTGGTTGTATGTTATCAACAACCGTTCCCGTCTTCCAACACTACGGAGGTAAATGGTCCTCGAGCGGCTCTGATTTGGTGCTTTATTAATGGTCACAACTTTGACATGGCCAAAGTGATTCATGAGGAGATATTCACCCGTTGTCTGGTGAAAAGGTATGTGTTCTTCTTCCCTTCCTTGGTTACTCGACTTTGCTGGGCAGCTCGGGTGCTGGAAAATCTGGATGTGGATGGGTGAGTGCCAAAAGACCACAAGTTCCGAGCATATAAGGTCACTACTGGTAAGGAGCCGGTGGCAACAGGTGGTGATGATAGTGGTGAATCTGATAACTCTAAGGAAGAGGAGGCTGAGTAGGAGGATGTAAGGGCCGAGCCATAGGCCCATGAGCAAATTGCAGTAGTTGCAACGCCATCTGGACTACAACACCATTTGGGGCTGCTCGGGTTACCCGGTTCACAAATTTGGAGCAGGAGGTGGCTGGATTGCGTACTCCGATCACTGACTTGGGTACACGTGTTGATGCGGTGGCTACCCAACAAGTGAAATCGGAGAAGAAAATATTGGGTTGACTGAGAGCTCTGGGTTGTGCTTGCAATTTGAACCCAGACACTGTCTCCGATCAAGAGTAATCATTCAGGGAAGTTCATTTACCTCACTGTTCTTTATTTTGTATGCCATGAGGACATGTCTTATTTTTAAGTATCGGGTGGAGGATACTTCAATGTATGTGTGTATATGTAACAACTTGACTATTTGATGTTTTCTTTGTTTTTCTTGATTGATTTTGGTGGTTTTGAGTGATAGTCAAATTAGGTAAGTTTAAAGTAGGTAAGTCGACTTGTTCCGACGACAGATCTCTTTTGACGGGGTTCTTGAGGGTCTAAGTCGATGTGAAAAAAACAAAAATATGTTGGACTCTTCCTGATGACGGATCTTCTAGAAAGTTTTCTTGAGGGAAGTAAGTCTAAAGAAAATACCAAAAAGATTTATTTTAGGTAGTATAGTAACTCCCCTTTGGTTTTTCTTTGGGCCACAGTTCTTTTTCAAGGGTTTTGCTTGAACCGGGTATAGTTAGTTTTTGTTTATTTTGTTTTTATTTTTAGTTAGTATTAATGGGCTATGAGCTGAAATAGAAAGAGAAGTCCTTGGCGTTGATACACCTGAACACAGTAGACACTAGAGTGTAACGCTTAGTCTTAGTGGTTGATTCTTGCTAGACTGCCTTAAATTGTATGTTTGTAACTAACTTGAATACTCAAACGAGAGTGTCTTGATAAGCCAATCTGGAGTGAGTCATGTGCCATGTGCGTGTGAGTTGTACTGTATTCTATGTTCTGCATTTGATGTCTAGAACTTGTCCCGTGTGTTTGCAAAGCGAAATAGTAGCTTTATTCAGTCTTAGAAGTGATATAGGCATTTCTTTATTAAGACAGATATATAAAGTAGACCCACCTAAATGCAATACATCGTAGTTAACCCCGTTGAGCCTATAAACCTGTTTCTTTGGCAACCACATTACGAACCTTACCCAATTGTTTGAACGACCCATCTGTTTGAACCCTTTTACCTCCCATGAGCACTTGAATGATTATGAAATATGCAAAAGCTAAAGTGTGGGGTGGTGGTTTGGTTTTTGATTGGAACCGATGAAATAGATAAATGTGCAGTTTCTGAAAAAGTAAAAGAATAAGCACCACTTAAAAAAAAGAAAAAAAAAAAGAAGAATGAGTAAATGTAGTATTTGATAAGTGATGACTTGATACAATTGCACCTAATGGAGTGGGATGCTATGAATAGAAATGTGGTGGAATGTCAGGTTGACATAAGTATAGTTTTGAATGTTAATGTGATTGTATTAAAAGTGCTTAGGGAGGTTAGTCACTATATCCAAATATATCCTACATGTCCCTTAGTGTACATTACAACCAAATGAAGTCCTAATTGATCTTAGATTGAATGAGTTCTATTAGTAGAGTAGTACACTACGGGCAAACCTATGGTGCATCTGTGTGGCATATGAATTTCTTTCGGAGAGTGAGCGAATTTTGTCTATATAAGTTCCTAATTGTTCGTAATATTATTATTTGTGGAACTACTCTCTTGTGGGATGCGAGGGCATGTGATTCACGAAGGAAAGGTAAGTCTTGACTTCTGTATAGAGTAACTTGAGTAAATACGAATATTGCACGGCACGTAAGAGTCGACTTTTGGGGCAAAGATTATTCACTACTAGACGTAACTTTGGTGATTTGTTCTTGGTGTGATACGTTAGGGGAAAAACTTAATAAAGGAACCTTTATAGAGTGTGGTGAATTGCTCGAGGACTAGCAATGACTTAAGTGTGGGGTGTTGATAATAAGCTAGATTCATGTAATTTGGCGACTGTTTATGCCCCAGCTTGACTATATTTCACTGTTCTAGGATAGTTAAATGACGATAAATTGGCTCTAATTGTGAATTTCATGTGTTGTAGGAGCGAGTTGCGCTTATGAGGACTTAGGACTGTGTTTGGAGCTAAATTGAAGCAAGGAAGCCCCTCGGAGCTGAGTACGTTGAAAGAAGAGAGAAAAGAAGAGCTGAAATGATGATCCACTAGCATACCCACTAGCGTGACCACGCTAGCCCAGGAATTCGAGGTAGAATACTATGCCATATGCGCGGTCATTAGCGTGCCCACTAGCGCTACCGCGCTAGTCCAGTTCGGAAAAATATAATTCAGGGGTAAACTTGAAAGTTCGGGGGTAATTCCACTTAACCTATAAGAAGTCTAGCTCGCCCAAAGGGATATTATCAAGGTTTTTATGGCTTAATTGAAGGCAAGGAGAGGCAAGAGGCAAGGAGGACAATTCAACATCGAGTTTTTCCTTTTTTCCTTTTGTATTTTACCATTTATGATGAATTTTGCTATTGTTATGATGAATATGATTATGAGTAGTTAAATATTTAGTCTAGGATTTTGATGGAACCTATTGAGTATTGAAGGATGAACTTCGTGTTATGTTAATATAGTTTGCCCGGTTTAATCTTTATTTATTCAACTACGTTCTTGTTGTAGTTAATTGATAGGATCCTCAATTAGCTGTGCCTATTTAGTATGTACTACTCGGGAGAGAGTGCATATTTAGGTAATTGTTGAACAATATCACTCCCAAAGTATATGACGGATCAATAACCGAGGGTTTAAAGGCGGGATTAGGGATAACGAAGCCTTGAGTGCGATCTAAAATGAGCTGTAGTAAAAGCCAGCTAGCGTAACTCGGGAGAGTGCGTCTAGTAAATTCTCATGATTACTCGGGAGAGATTTACGGTAATAAGCGTGCTCATGATCGATAAAGACGATTTGGCAATTCTATGCGAAACATAACAGGAAGGGATTCCATCAATAGGGGAAATCATAACCTTAAATCCTTCTCTTACTTGCATACAACCCAGTCATAGTTAGCTTTTAGTTACTTGCTTTCATTTAGTTATAGTTAGTAAAAACATCTCCAATTGTTATTTAAAATATCTGGAAAGTTGATTACGAAGAATTTAGTGAGTCTAACAAGAGTAATTGGTAGGTTAATTCCCTGTGGATTCGACTCTGGGCTAAATACTCGGATTATATTTGCAGTGACCGCTTAATCCTTTTAATAAGGCATAGTTGAGCGTGATCACGGAGTCGCAAAGCTAGATTGTTGTGATGGGTTCAATTGAATCTCCTCATTCAAAAAGTTATACTGAGCAAATAAGGCTAGCTTACTTGCATGTTCAAATCTTATGTTCTATATTTTAGTATTTTTTTTTTGAAATTTTTTATGTAAGTTTTGGCTTCGCCACTGTTATGCTAATTCACAAACGGACTTAAACCGCTCTTTGGGGGTTGGATCGAAGAAAAGAAAGAAGGGCGAGATAAACAAATAAAGAGCTAACTTTCTTTAAACTTTCTTTATTATTATGTAAGATTATAAGGTTCAAAATTAATCGGCGCAGGAGCTGCTACAATTGCTTCAGCGGGAGCTGCTGCCGATATTGGAAATGTTTTCAGTTCCTTAATTCTGTTGCGAGAAATCATTCATTGGCAAAACAATTATTAGGTTATGCTATTTTGGGATTTGCTTTAACCGAAGCTATTGACATTGCCAAACATTCAGCAACCAATAACGCAATGTGCCATTGTACTTGTTCCAAAGTAATTGTGAGAACAAATTTTGCTAACGAAAAGCACTCATTGATACAAGTTGTCAATCATTATCATCAGACACAAACACCATGCCTTATAATTTAGAGTTGGATGGCTGAATGTGCGATACTGATTTTGCACGTTCTAGGATATATTGGTTGGCAATTGAACTATTTCCAAGTCGACCACATTATTTTCTCAGCTTTTTTTTTTTTTCAAAAATTGTTGATTTTTAAAAGACATGAAGATGGTATTTGAACACCTACATTTTTCTTTGTAAATATATATATGATATATCACATATATAAACACTTATACTTTACAAGAAAGTGGATTGAATTGAACCCTTTTTCATGAAAAGAATATTAACTCATATTGAAAAGAATAAATTTACTTTCAATCCTCCTCAAATTATAAAGAAATATTAACTCAAATAATTGCCCATCTAATTTCTTAAACTAAAAATAGCCGGTTCTCTCTCTCTCTCTCTCTCTCTCTCTCTCTCTCTCTATATATATATATATATATATATAAATTCATGCTCAATTTATGTATAACTGTGTATAATTAATATATACTCAATGTATACCGATAAAAAAGTAAATATTTAATCTGGCGGACTATTTATGTAACAATCCCAATTTAAACTAACCTTGAGTTTTAATCACTTGATAAAATGTATCTTCACCTTGCCTATATATGCCACTTAATTCCATGTATCTACACTGTTGTCACAATAATAATGTACGATAGACAAATAAAAGAATGTTCTCTTTATTCTCTGTGCCTTAGGTCCCATATAGCGTGAGATGTCTCTTCTTCTAAGCAGCATATATTCTCTCTTTTGCCTTCTTTTTATTTTTGAAGAGAATATAATTATACCTACAGCTTTGAGGTGTTTGTGAAAAATGCTAAGATCCTGCCACTCAACTTTTATGGCCTCAATTTTGTTGGTTTTCTATTGACAAGGAATTGATATATTCAGAGGCGGATTTAAATTTTAAGGATTCAAATTCGCAATTCTATCGCATCCCATATAATTTAATAGGTTTAAAATTTATTAGTTGTAAATATTTTATAATTTTTTAGATAAAAATATATGGTATGAGCAAAAGTTATTGGTTCAGCTTTTACACTGTTATGCCCATGAACATAGCTAGCTTCCATGCTGCCAAAAAATCTTCTATTTATCTATATTATGTTATTCCTTTTTTTTTTATTATGTGTGTGTATAAATATGGCCGGCGAAAAATTTAAGAAAGCAATATTCTTTGACATTTTTGAATTTTGTTCAATGTCTAACTTTCACATCATGTACTTGTCAAGAATGTCGACTTGTATTTTATTTTTATTTTTTTTTGGTAGGAGGGGAAATTAGCAACCGTTACAATCTCTGTCACGCCCTCTATCCTTGTGGTGAGTACTTTGTGCGCACTGGGTAAACCTCCCACTGTGTAATAGCCTGCAAACCACACATAAAATGTAAACCGCACTAGGCAAGCCCTGACAGGCTCAATCCCGAAAATAAAAAGGAATGACTTGTGAGGTTGTGCCACTTCTCTTTTATTTAATTTGCTTGAAACTAACTTAGAAATCATGTTTTAAACCCTCCCCCCCGCAACAAAACAAAAGACAACTTGATGTACAAGGTGTTCCGCGTTCACGCAGAATTCAGGGAAAGAACGCAACCTAATGCAAGCAATATTAGTTGCTTCCAACGGTTCAAATCCGTAACTTATAGTTATATTTTTATAAATTTTAATTGCTAAAAGAAGAATAAAATCAAATAAAACCAATATACAACATTTTAGTTCATAATCCAAGGTACCTCATTCGTTGGGGCAAAGCATTTCAATTTTATGAATGTAAAAGATTCTTTCTGTTTATTATATGAACATATGATTAATCTTGTCTGCTTTCACGTTGGCATTCTTCCTAATTATTAGCACATTGGTTTGTCCTTGATTTTCATTTATTATTACCTCAATTAGATGACATTTTTCGGAATTTTAGAATTTTGATATTATTCCTTTTGAAAAAACTCATATGTTAGCTTATGATTGATTGTCCTATAACCTTATATCTTACATATCCCCTTAGCTTGTGCTGAAATGATACGTCTAGGCTTAATTATTTTTTTTACTGCAGTGTTCGAGTCAATTTGTGCGTACCTAAATAATTTTATTTAGTACCTAAATAATTTTATTTAGTACCTGCTATCTTCCATCAGTATAAGTATTAGATAACTTTACAGATAAAAAGAAATCACCTTGCTGACTTTGGGTTGGTTTAAAGGAAACTTTCATTTGGAAATACTTTTCAATGATGAAGGATTTGAAATTCACCTAGATGCTGTGACAAATACTGCTTATGATATCATCAAAAGGAAGGGAAAAAAAGGGGTATCACTTTTAGCTCGTGGCGGAAACTATTTACATTCAGTAGTCGAAAAAGTGTATAAAATTTGTATAATTTTTATCTATAACAATATATATATATATATATATATATATATATACAAAAAAATATACAACAAATATATTTTTTCGCCTATTATTTTTAGAGTGATTATACAATATCATTTTTCAAAATAAAATAAAATATCACATTGACAAGGGCCTGCTGGCTGGCTGGCTTAGAAAGTTCTCTTTTATTTTATATTTTTAGTTTATTTGCTAGTAGTAGTATTGTTTGCCTATTCAAGCTATGAGGCTAATGAAACAAAAATATAGTTGAAAAATTAAATAAATAAATAACAAAGTGGAATCCAACCTATTAAACAATCCCATTAATGATCATTACCATGTCCTCCAAAGTCAACCCTATACTTTTTATCATTTTGGAGTGATTAGTTAGCGATAATAATTAAATATTACCAAAAGGTTATTCTTTCGGCTTAACATTAATTTTAATTAATTACCTTTTGCAACCTCACAACAAACATTAGATCTTTATGATCCAACTAACTTATAATCATATCTTCATTAAATGGCAGCTAATCAAAAAAGTTTTCCACATACACCAAAAAGCAAATTTCTTGTTGGCGAAATGGTCCCAAATCACATTGAATTTGGATGGCAAAATGAAAAGGAAAGAATTGAAAGAAACAGAAAATAGTTGTGTGAAGAGGAGGTAAAAGAAAACAACAATTGCACTAGTTAGATCAGAGGCGGAGATAGAATTTTAAGTTTATGAATTCTTGATTAGTTAAGTGAATTTTTTTTAACAAAATATATAGTTTGAGCCAAAACTACTAGGTTTTGCCGAACACGCACACAGTACACTGGCTCCTCCCCTGAGTTAGACAGATTTTTTTCGGTTTAACTACTATGTAGCCTTTGAAAATTTTAGGTCCAAATTAACAACGAAAATTAATTAGTTTGATCATCGTACTTCTAAAAGAGTAATAATAACTAATTTTATAAGTGCTAAATTTGTAATCATTTTATGAAATAAAAAATTCAAGTAAAACCATAAACTTATCTATATCCACCAGATGCTGGCATATATATATACACACACATTTATACAACTTAGGATTCAAAGGCCACATAAGAAATCACCACATTATCTTTTAACCCCAAGAACAACTGGGGTCAAAATCTAAATAGAGAAAGAATGAAGACACTGAATCCATAAAACCAAAATTTATTTTTTTTTACCCCCTAATTTTTTTCAAAGCACACACTAATATTCCTTAGGCTTTTTTATTATCAATTCTTAGAAAGTTTCCCATTTTGTTGTAACCACAACTGGCCCTGGATTTCTTTGATCAGCAAAACTAACCCTCTTCCTCTGCTCTTGATTATAGTACATGGATTTTGGCATTTTTCCTGTGAATATTCCATTTTTGTGGTGCATTTGCACTTTGGCATTGTGATTTCCAAGGGCTGAATTTCTTATTTTCAACATGTCTAGTGTCTCTATGTATTTTTGCACCCTTTTCACCTACAATTATCAACAAAAAAAAATCAGTATTTTAGCAAAAGAATTTAACAAGTGTAAAAAAAATTATAAATACTATCATATCACCTAAAAAGCAACTACAGGTTAGTGTTTACAAAAAGTTGAACCAGTGACCCAAAAAATAAGACAAGTTTTTTTATTGCAACAAAGATGATGTTAATCACTTCTAAAGCAAAAGAAAGATGCATTATGATTGAGTTTGAATATTGGGGCGAAGCTACGTCTGGTAAAGGGCACCCGGGGAGGTAGGATTACCGCTAAGAGGTTTAAAAAATAAATTAAAATGGCGGAAATATAATCAATGACCTTACAAAGTTTTGAATCCCTTGCCCACTAACCTATGCTTTTGGGTTGTGTCAAAGTTATTCAAAACATAATATATAGAGGTAAAAACTAATTTTATTTTATATGTACGTATTATTTTTCGGCGAAGGGGGTTGGAGTGAACACCCTTCCGCCCCCTAAATCCGGCTCTGGTCAAAAGTGGTCAACCGAACACCACTCGCCGAAAAATTATAATGTACATCGTATAAAATATTACTACTTGTTATTGATTAAAAAAAATAGACTTTGACCCTAATTGAATTTCTTGGCTTCGCTACTCATTGAAAATATGTATACCTGCATTCTTCTCTGCAATTTGAGATCACCATCAGCAGTAATTCCATCCAATTTTATCAATTGTGTCATTAACAATTCAATCAAACTCAATAGCAAAGTCTCTGTTACTTTCTTGCCACCATAAATGTCCATTTCAACATTAGCAACCTACATAAACATAAAAAAACCAATGATCAAATCCCTTGAAATGAAAAATCAAGAGAAAAAAATATGTAATTTAGAAAATAGAATTCTTGTTACCTGTTTAGCAAGTTTATCAATATCAAGTCTAATTGATGTGATTTCCTTTGATGCATTCTCCATTTTTGCATTTCTTCTTGATTCAATAAACCTCTTTTCTCTGCTTATCTCATCCTCAATTAGTACAAGTTTTGATCCATCTTTTAAACCAGCAACATCAAGAAAATTTCTTGAATCTCTTTCTTTTTCCTTGTAAAATATTTTCTGATCTTCAGTATGTAATCCAGTTTGACCTGCTAGCATTTTCTTCAATTCCCCTGTAAAATTCAAGATTCCTCATTTTATGACAACCCTTTTGAGAGATGAAAAGAAAAATTGCAAAATAAAAGTATGAACATGCAGTTCCATTTCAAGATTCCTCATTTTATGACAACCCTTTTGAGAGATGAATGGAAAAATGCATAACAACAAAATAACTGGTAAAGTTGATGTCATGTGACCAGGAGGTCACGAGTTCGAGTCATGGAAACAGCCGAAATGCAGGGTGAGGCTGCGTGCAATAAACCCTTGTGATCCAGCCCTTTCCTGGACCCTGCGCATAACGTGAGCTTAGTGCACCGGGCTACTTTTTTTAACAAAGTAAGACGACGACAACAACAACAACAAGCCCAGTATAATTCCACAAGTGAAGTCTGGGGAAGGTAATATGTACGCAGACTATACCGCTACCTTGAGAAGTAAAGAGGTTGTTTCTGAGAGATACCGAAGAAAAAAAGTAAGAAGGAATGCAAATTACCAAAAGTTGCTTGTGAACTGATTTTGACTTCATGATAAGATGAACCATATTTGACTTTGATTTTAATGGTTGGAACTGTAACTGAACTTTGATATGAATCAGAACTTCTTTGTTGTACTAACATTCCTCCTGGCCTCATCTCCCATCCTGAAGATGAAAGTCCATTCCCATTTGGCTTATTTGGCTTAGTCTTCATTCTTAACAAGTCTTTGCTCATACTGAGAAATTTTTGTTGTGATAATGAATGGAATTTATTATGACAACTTTCCTCAAGAAATGTCAAAAGTTGATGAAAAATGTTTTTTTTTTTAAAAAAATAAAAATAAATTAAAGTGCTTGTCTGCTAAGCTAAGAACAACCCCATGAATGAAGGAAAGAAAGAACCAGAAAGATTCTGACCCACAATGTCAGAAGCACAACAACAACAATGTTATGTTCCTATGACAGAAAATCCTTGTAACTAATCAAGAAACACTAAACTGGTTTTTATGCTAAAACTTTAGGCTTTTTATATTTGTTCTTGAGTCTAAAGAAAGAAAAAAAAAAAGGAAATTGAGGGACTTTTCTAGAGAAGTTTGAGAAATAATGTGATAATGATTTTATAGAAACTTAAATGTGGAGTGATAAGAATAGTAAGAAAGAAAAAGAATGAATGGCTATTGGGATGGGTGAGAAGTGAGTAGAAGGGAATATATGGATGTTAGAATATAAGAATATAATTTTAGTTTCTTTTAAAAAAAATAAGAATTGAAAGACCCCTTTTTTAAAAGAATTATAGTGATTCAAGGGTATATTTATTTTATAAGGGCAAAAGAAAAGAGGTGGAGGTTTGGTTTATAAAATAATGAGATTGATATCCTAGAGTCCATATTGAAAATATGTTAATTAATTAAAATAAGGGGGGTCAAAATGCCAAGTGTTATCTTTTTATTTGTTTTCTTTTTCCTGGAAAGAGACTTGAGAAGAATAGCTTTGGCTTTTGACACTGACTGATTCTTTGCTTGTACACAATTTTGTTATCCATGTAATTTCTTGTCCATTCATATGTCCCTAATTAATACTAATTTTTGCTATATTTTGTATGCAATAATTGTAAATTGATCCCACAAGTAACTTACTTATTCATCTTCCTTTGTATTGGGGAATTGTACATACACCTTTTAATAATATTCTTTTACATGGCCATAAAGAGTTAATAAATGTTGTTGACAAATCACATAATTTCAGCAAAACTTTGCTATGACCTACATGAATTTAGCCAAACTTTTCTCTACTATTTCAATTTGAAGTTTTTTGGGACTTGAGGGGGAAAAAACAACTAAGATCAATATATAAAGTACTCATAAACTTTTACAGTGGATTAAAAGAAAGAACAAGCTCATATGAAAGTTCCCAACAAAATAATTGTTGTTGAATCAGCCATGAAATATGCTCTTGCTCACGAATCTGTTTTTCTAGCCCAGATCATGCTATCTTCGAGAAAATAGGAGTCTCGAACGATTTTTAAAAATGACTAGTTGAATCAGCTTTGAAATACGCTTTTTGCTCACGAATATGTTGTTCTAGATCAGACTAGGCTATCTTCAAGAAATAGGGGTCGTGAGCGATTTTTTGAAACAACCATCATCTTTAATAATGGTGTATTTTCTAGGACAAAAAAAATTTATTTTCTCTTTCCAAGATTAAGTATAATTTTTACCAACTTGGTGGACCTATTGGGAAAAGGAAGAGAGTAAACCAATAGTAAGGAAAGCAATCCCTTGAAGCAATAGTAAATTGTCAAAAAGATTTTAGTTTCAAACCCTTTTTCTCCTACAAGCATGCAAGAAAGTTGTTAGAATGATCTCTAGGTGAAGGAAATGAATAGGAGAATCTTCACTTTCATGAGAAAAGGAATTATTAATCTTTTATAGAACTAGCAAATTAGAAAATAAAAAGTAATGAATCAAAGGAGGAGGATTAGAAAGAGTGCAAATCAAAATTATAAAATTGGTGATGCTATATTATTATGGACAAAACAATCAAGACTTTGAACTTCAAAAATGGCATCTTTTTTGGTTCATTGCTTAATCTTAGATTCATTTATTCCTTTCTTACTTTATTCATGACATTATTATCTTTCTTTATTTGCCAAAAAAAAAAAAAGATTCTAGTAAACCACAAATTTAGACTAAAAGATCTTGTTAGATGAAGTTTAAAAATTACTTTTTAATAAAAATGTAGCAAGGGTTATCTCCATAGTTGAATTAAGATGAGGACAATAATATCTATGTAAAAAAGCTCTTAATACTTTCTTTCTTTCTTTTTTTAGTGGTGTATTCTTATTCTAAAAATCCTAAATCCGCCTCTCGTAACTGAACAATATTTCTTGAAAATAATATATATATATATATATATATATATATATATATATATATATATATGTAAACATATGTATATATGAGAGCTCATTTATAAAAAATAAAAATAAAAAGAAACTATGTGGGACTTGATTCTTTTTTTTGCTTCTTTTCTTTTTTTTTTTTTTGGGGGGGGGGGGGGTTGGGGGGAGGGACGGAGGGTTACTCAAAAGAGAGTACATAGGCAGCTCTCCTAAAAAAACGTCGTATAAATCCTAACATTTTAGTAGAGTGGAGGCGAACTTATCAACAAGAAAGAGGCCCTACTCATGTTCTAATTTATTAAATTACATGCTTATATGTTCATAACATCACATGTAGAGCTATTCAGAAGAGAATCACTAGCATAAAAATAATTGAGGACCCAAAATTAAGCACAAGAAAAAAACGAAATACAGAAGAAAACAAATGGAAAAAAGATAAAGAAGAACAAGGGGTCCATGAATTGGCTGCATTGGCAGAATGTGCTGCTAGCCAGAATGTCCCCTTCAAAAACAAAAATGGCCAGCTTTCTTTGGGTCAGATAGTCCTTGGAAAAATCTGCATCCAATGAGCTATATTGCCCATCCAGTTTGTTAGTAGTCAGTTCTGAAGGGCATACATCATTTTGTTTGTCCAGCAAAACATTAGCAAGTGAATTGCACCGAAGGGTCTGGCCTAGTAGTCAATGAAGTGAGTGAGAATCATGAGGTCTCGGGTTCAAATCCCAGCAGAGACAAAAAATACTAGGTGATTTCTTCCTATCTATCCAAATCTTGGTAGATAGAGTTACTTGGTACCTGTTGCTGGTGGGAGGTGACAAGTATCCCGTGGAATTAGTCGAGGTACGCGCAAGACAAGCCAGCCCGGACACCACGGCTATCCAACAGAAAACATAGCAAGTGAACTACTTGGTAAAGTACCTATCTCCCTGGAACCTACATAAATGTCTTGTTTCTTCCCCAGATGGCAAGCAGCTTTTGGTTCATTGGTTCAATAATAAGTTAAAAACAACCATATTATGACATGTCTTTTGTCAACTATAATTGTATTCCTGTAAAAGCATGAACTAGCGTGTAACAATCTACCTGTATGCTAGTCATGTCATTCCTCCAGCTCCATCGAATGCATTGAGAAAAGTAACTTAGCAGATTAAACAGTGTATATTGTATGACAACTTTATTTCCTTGTTTAACCATTCGGTATCCTAATTCTACTAGCCCGACTAACACAGGATTTGTGTCAGGTAGACCCAATAAAGGGGTGAATGGATCCGTACTTAAAAGTTATGTTGCACGGGCTCTCCAAAATACAGCCACACCAATATCGGATTCTCCAAGAATCCGAGCAACATAGCTTAAAAGTTCTCCATTCTCAAGACTCAGACCGTAAACTTTGATCAATGGTAAAGAGACTTCAACCATCCCATTACACGCCCCTCGACAGTAGAAACAAAGTTGATGTTACTATAGAACAATGTATAAGAATGGCTATCTTTGAGGGTGTGATCAAAATCTACAGTTTGGATGGGCCTATAGGCATAAACATAATGAAGTGGGGGCTACAAAGTGGTGGCATAAGAGTGACATGCCTAATCCAAGGGCAAAATAATTCCAGGAGTAGAATACATAAAAGAGAAAAATCACTGTTTAGGCCTTTTCAGCCTTATCCTTGAACAAGCAGTCCATGTTTTCAAAAAGCATTATCAAAGAAAAGTGGGGCTAAAGCCAGTTCATATCTCTACAGTAGCATATGGAGTAACAAATAGAGGAGAAAATGCATGCATTATCAGAAGCTTTAGTATTTAATCTTTATAGTTTCACTCACACAACTCACAAGCTGTTTAAGGGTGGTCCAGGATAACATGCCTTTCTGGCATTTCATCAAAAAAGAAATGGCCACAAAGTCAAGAATCCAGCTGCCTAAAAACATTATTAAAAAAACACAGCTCAAGCAACTAACTGGAGCTTAAGGTCCTACAATGTTCCACTCATCAATGGTATTGAAAGAGATGAAGTACTTCATGAAATATGTCAAAGTTGATGAATTACTAGAGTTTTGAATAGCAACAAGAGATCTGAAGTCAACAAAAGAATAAGTTTACTAGAGTACTAACTTCTATGGTATAGGGCAGCCCGGTGCACTAAGCTCCCGCTATGCGCTGTGTCCGGGAAAGGGCCGGACTACAAGGGTCTATTGTAAGCAGTCTTACCCTGCATTTCTGCAAGACGTTTCCACGGCTCGAACCCGTGACCTCCTGGTCGCATGGCAACAACTTTACCGGTAACGCCAAGGCTCCCCTTCACTAACTTCTATGTTATAATGGTACTAATTGCCATTCCACCTCAACGGCTCAACCATACTAGAATGTAAAATGACTAAGCAGATTGCAAGATAAGTAATGTAGAAACCAAAGGGAGGCTGCATTTTGAATCACTAGATTTCAGTGCTAACTGGAGCATAGGATTTGCATCAGCTTTCCTCTCCTTTGTTAAACTAATATTTCTACTTCTCCTTTCCACACACTATTAGACAATTGTGGAAGATTCAATACTACAAAGCCTGCAGGCTGCAAGCAGTGCTTGAATCTAAAGTCCCAAAAGAAAACAGCAAGCAATTATCTCTACCAAAAATGTGAATAACATCGAAGCAATTGTTAAAACATTTCAGCATGAAAATTCAAATCAACGGTTGTAGAATGTCATCCAACTAATCCTGAAATCAACAGCTTTAGGTATCCTACAGATTTACACTAAACATAAGCATAAAAGCTTTCCCAAGCTTGTTTTTCCAGTCACCTAGATAAGAGATATCACACTTTGAAAGAAACATCACAGGAGAAAAGAGGTATCATAGCATTACTTTTCTGTATATTTCCCCACTGCTTCAACCCCACACCTTCTGCTGCAAGAAAGGGGAACAGGGGCAAAGAGTATGTTGTTTCTTTTTCTTTTTCTTTTGGGATAAATAGTAGCTTTGTTGTTTCATATGAACACTCTCCCGGGAAAGGCACACAACCAACACAGAAGAAAGTGGTTATGAACATTGAATGCAAGAACAGAACTTGATTAGATAGTAGCAAAAACAATCATTTATCGATTCTTGTGGCCAAGATTTCCCCAATAATTATACAGTTGGATACATAACTTTTAGTGGCCAGGTATTTGGAGGAATAATGCTACTTCTCCTGTTCTGCTCAAATTAAGAGCTGTCCAGCTATCAGAACAGAGTACATAGTCAAAATGAAATCTAAGCAAATATCTCAAGAAACTGGCTCGGACTCACTCTACTTTCCTAGCTTTAGATGTCGCAGGTTTTGGAGGCTTAACTACTTTACTAAGCAGGATGAGTACAACTGGTACAATTGTTCCAACATAGTATACACTTCCATATGCTGTAAGGGTTTCATGCAGGCTTAATACCTGTAACACATGAAAGAACACTATGATCAGCCTCTGTCGAACACAATTAGCTTTAGAGTAAACATCATTCCAAAAAATATGAGACTAACCATGAACCCAACAGCGGAATAGTTTAGAACCAGAAGTGTGTATGCAAAGTTCATTAATACCAGTATCTTCTCAAACAGAGTACCAGTAGCAGCTTGCTGCCATCTGTAAATGACTGCTCATAGACAAAACAACATTAGGAAAAGTAAACCAAAGTTAAATGCATCTGATCGGGTGTGTGTGCAAGTTAAATACCTCTTGATCCAGCAATCATCAAAGCGGACTGTACAAAGAAAATGATGTACCCAGGATATAATCCCTGTAATGTAACACAGAAAATTATACCATTAGGTAGACAGCCACACAATAACGGACGACAAGCAGAGGGTGCAATGACAAAGAAAACACTTCAGAAGAGCATAAAGTATTTTATCCAATTTCAAGTTAACCTTTGAATTAACATGAGAATTCAAAATGTCAATCAATTAGCATGGTGTATAAGAAAAAGGGTTCTGAAGTAGCAGGCCACAGTGGATTAGTCGAGGTGCGCAAGTTGTAAATTAAAAAAATTACAAACAACAAAAGAGAAGAAAGAAAGGGTTCCATAGCTTACTTTTTGAGATTACTTAAAGTTTAATAACTAAAAAACAGGTTTTGACAAGCATAAAAGTATGGGAGCTCCTTTCTCTTAAAATTGGGAAGCGGCAGCCGGCAAATATGCAAAGGTGTTCAAGAATTAAAAAGTGCAAATTGCTTAGGAAGATGTGTATACTCCAGTCTAGATCAATAGGTTTTTATGTAAAATATATGAATGGCAGCAAAAGATAAAACGCAGAGCTTGTATCTCATCTGGGAATTATCAGAAATGTCCTTTTTTAAGAAAGACAACAACTATTTTGAGACACCAAAAAATGGCAGATGAATACTAAAGTGGAGGTGAAAAGACTACAAAACATATAAAGTAGATGGACGTTCACAAGATTACTTAAACAAAGGAAATTATAGAAATTCAATAAAGGCTATCAGAATGCTCAACCAATTGGACAAGAAGTTGTGAAAGGAACACTATGGTTCAACTCTGATGGGTTTTAAGTAGGACCTATACCATGACTTATAAACTGTACGGGTTTCTTATAACCATCAAACAGATGTAGAGAAAGATTCTCAACAGACACACAAGGATAATCCACTAGCCCACTAAAATGTTTCACAGGAAACCAATTGTTCCTGTTATCCCAGCTGGATATTATGGCATGCGCAAGAATGGATATCCTGTATGTAAGGGTAAGACTGTACAGAAATTTATGGGTACATAAGGGGAACAACTAAGTCCACAAGATGTCTTTCCACCAATAGTAACCAGATAGGAACAACAACAAACCCAGCGGAATCCCACAAGTGGGGTGTACGCAACCTTACCTCTACCTTATGAAGGTAGAGAGGATATTTTCGATAGACCCTCAGCTTTAGTACCCAGAAAGGAACAATGCAGCAAAATAATACACTTACATAGTTGATAAGCCACTTTTTCGGTGGCAGGAATAACCACCCAAATGATTACAACATACAGTATAGCTAAGCTCAAATTTTACTATTGCAAACGTCAAGCAAATATCAGTTGACTATCAGAACAAGAAGTAATTCTTAAATAATAAAACTAGCTGTAGAACACTTTCCTAGCAGATTATCACGCCTCAATAGACATAATCAACTATTTGTGCAAGTATAATACAGTTAAAAGAAAATACATCAATAAAAGATTACGTGTATATTATGATATATATTTCACAATACAATATGTTAATTTGCATGCCTATCCGGTGCTTAAGTATCCACTTACATGCCATACAGCACTGACAGTCTGGGTAGCTAGCAACTGGAAGAAACCAGGCTTCCTTCCTTTCTGTATCAGCCTCTCGTATACATCTGCAGAGCAAAAATGTAAAGTGAATAGAGATCAGATTGTATACACATGACGTTAAAAAGTGAACGCATACTAGCTGCATGCACTATTGCCTCAAAACTACTATACTACCAATAATTTAAAGTATATCAGGATAAACTATCAAAATTCTATGTTTACCACGATAAAAGAGTCATCTAGAAGATGTATGATGCACGGTGAATAATTTGTCTCAAAATAAAGCTAAGTTTACTCACAATAGAAATGAATAACTTGCCTGCATCAATATCTATTATGATGGTTAATAGAATGTAGCTACAGAACATCATCACAAGTATTTACATTCTTACCAGTAGACAAAATGGTTCTACTAGTCTAACAGCTTTACAAAACTGAAGCATGTGATTGGCTTGCAAATGACTAGAAGAGAGATTCACTTACAGTGTCGCAGCCACGTGCTGACTTGAATGTTCCATACAAGTGGTAACTGAACCGAGCTCTTTGCTAACTCAACACCCAATACATCAACATTTTTTGCACGGTCCCAAAGTGGTTTTGGTGGAGAAGAGTTTGTCCAACCACTGAAACCTAGTCCGGATACGACGATAGCAGCTTCAGAGATTGACCAGATAAAATAATATTTCCACCGAGCGGTAAAGCAAGCCATATATTGGTAACCCAACCGTTTGAAGAAACCCCATTCTTGGTATAATGGATCAGTGAACCTGGAAAGTGGAAAAAGAGGCACCAGGTAGAGATACAACCCCATACAAATAGCAGCTTGAAGAAGAGCTCTTAAAGTTGACCCCAAAGGTGAGGGATTTCCTTTCTCTGAAGGTTTCCAGATCTGAAAGGAGTAAGGATTGAGTTTATTAGCTGCAGTGGGACTTTTTTTGATGAAGTAGTTGCAACGAAATTCAACATGCAGGAAACAATACAATGATGATATTAACTTACTCCTTTTCTCTCTGTCCAGTCAAGGTAATCTTTCATCTCATACACTGGACCTGCAAAATGACTTCCACAACAGAGACAGTAACCAATGTACTCAAATAATGATGGCAACTTGAGCAAACAATTTTTCTTCTGAGCCTCACGCAAATCTTCCTCCTTCAACAATCCATCTTGGTAATTAATCACACATGAAATTATTTTCAGTGTTATCACCATTAAAGCTCCTGAAAATTTGGACAAGAAAATAACATAAATTTTGGATTAGCTAAAAATCTAGAAACACGAGAAGTGAACTTTGTAACTCTGAGTAGTCTACCAGTAAAACCAAATGTATAAAAAAATCATATCACAAATTGCTCCTAGGATGATCTAATTTTTTTCATCTGATCTGCAACAAAGCAGCTCATTGCCACTCCTAATATGTGTCCATCGTCTTGCCACTAAATGACAGTCACCAATTGTTTTGATGATGAAACCAACCAAAGTCCTGGCCTCATAACATAAGGGGTTTCACCGCAATGTTTGGCTGAACCTGCATTCTTCTATGTGATTTGTGTAGTTTTTAAGGATTTGTAATTCTGTTTCCAATTAGTTTCCCCTCTTATTAACTGAGATAATTTCCATCAAACATCACAAATGTTGACATCGTCCAAATTGAATATTTGATATGAGAAGTATTCAGATGTTTCATAGAAGGTCGACTTTATTTCTAAGAACTGGAGGGTGAGTGTAGTGATTGAGCCATAAATTTACTTTGGTTGTCTTAAGAGGTAAATTTCCTGTTGATTCAGAAAGCATTTGCTGGTTTGTATCTAAATATATGGATTGAGCACATCAATGAAAGAGGGTCAAGAGCATGATACCTATACATTATTGCATTTAACAGAAAATAGGCAAGGACGAAGATCGAGACAGTGTTTACCTGTAGCATCAATCCCTCCTTCCTTCCATGCATCCCCGCTCATGTAGTATACATGGCTGCAAGTTGTACCAAATAACTTTCAAATATAATCGAAATTGAGAAGCTTCCATAAGAGTATATTTAAAATGCAAAAATGGGGGGTTGGGGGGGGGGTGGGGGGAGGAATTGGATGGTCAGTTTTCCAATGGAGCAACTATGACCAATTTCTACTTTTTACTAGTACCGCTGCATATCAGAACACCTGCATTTTATATGGAAATCTCTTGTAAATTGTACGATTTGAATCAATTTACAAGGGAGCCGTCCCTCACTTTACTTGAACTTGCAAAAAAATCCCAAAGTCAAGAATATATCATCCTAGATGAGTATTAAAACAACCAGGGTAAAAGAAAAGCAGGGTACAGAACCTGACACCTTAACTCAGATTAAAAATCAAAATTTTGACACACAAACTCCCAAATTTCACAACTTTCCAGATTTTAATGAATACGGCCTGGGATAACTGATACCTTGATCTTTGTATTAACAATCCAAACAACATAATTCTAGCATAACTAGTAGAGTAAATTAACTTATCCCAAGAAAATGCATAACTAGTACTATGTGACCAAACGGCCCTAATATAGTGGGAATTTCAGCTGATCGACTTCTTCCTCACGCCTTAACCATTCAGCCAGGACCATAGTAGGAGCTGGTAGCCACACAAAAAAAGTTGATTCATGTGATACTCTTTCCTTTAGTTGGTCCATAAAAAACATATTCTATATTTAGAAACAATTAACTTTAAACTTCTAATTTTGCCGTTTATAACTACATAAATGTTTATGACTTGTTTTAGACTACAAATTTCAAATTCTTTCTTTTTTATATTAAACTTCATAAGCAATCAAACACCATTACATAACTGTTTTCAGAGAAAAAAAGAAAGAGCTGTATGATTGAGAATGTAATGTACCATCCAATAAGATATCCAAACGCAGCGAAGAAAGTGATGATCCCGCAGTAACGGCGAGAGACAACCATAGAAACATAACCCAGAAGCATAGGCCCAAAGAAGTGAAGATTTGAGGAGAAACCAAATGACAGGTACGAGAGAACAGCGCCGGTAACGGCGGCGTAAAGGTGCCTACAGACGGCGCTAGGGACAAAACGGTGGAGGAAGCTCACCGGAATGGTGGCGACAAAGCAAAGCAAGAAACGGAGCACCGGCACTGATACTCCGATCGCTGACGCCATTGATTCCATCTCCGGCAGCCCCATATTGGATCAATTGGGTCGGGTTGACTCCGAATCAGGTTTGTTCAATCAGTACACCTGGACAAGTTATTCTGAATCTTGGATTTCAGGACCAGTGACCATGAAAATGAAAGAGAAATTGGACAAACTAAAAAGAGACAACGAACCAATTAAATAAAAAAGAATTAGTTAGGAAAGAGAAATAGATCGTATAGTGTGAGATTACGTGGAACGACATTTTTGTTTGCAACTACCTGATATAAATGTATGCACACGCATTAAGAGGAACTTTATTTTACCCAATATTAACTCATTCACAAAAATATTTATTTTCATAATATAGACTCTTCTAAAAAGGGAAAATTTTGATATCCCTACTTTTCAATTTTATAACTCATATTTCAATTTACAACCAACTAACCCAAAAATAATAGGCTAAGATTCAACATCCAACTCCAATAGGTTCTCAAAATTACTATTTAATTTTTAAAAAGATTGTTCAAGCTTTTAAGTTAATTTTCGAAGCAGTAACTGTAACTCAAATATTAGTTCAACAAACCAAATCCATTTGAGTGATGAAAATTAGATTTTTAACAAGCTTTAATATGTGGGTTTAGATTCCGAATTTAATTTTGTGAGAAATTTGGAGTGGGTATTATCTAGAATTGTTAGAAATAGTATAAGGAGATTGTATATAAAATTTGAAGTCATTTAGTGAAAATTTGGACTGATTTTGAACAAAAATTGTAACTAAAAATCATGGAAGAAGTTCGTCTACATATGTTTGTATAAAGGTGTATAAAAGTGTATAATAGTGTATAAGATGTGTTTATACACTCATATACACTATTATACAAGATTATACATAATTATTAAAAAAAAAAAACTGGCTTCATCTTCTTCCTTGCGTTTTTTTCTGAAATTTAACTCGAATCTTACTCAAATCTACTCCAAATCATTTCAAATTTAAATTTTGAACTCCTTTTGATATTTTCAATCAATTGGAACAACACTCAATCCAAACAACTAACAAACTCAAAAAAACTTATTTTTGAAAGCAAAAGCTTTGAATGGCTTTCAATAGTGGAATGATGAATCTTCAATTTTCTTAAATTGCAACCAGGTGACACAGGGGAGAAGCAGTAATGGCAGACGGCCCTCTTGAAGCATATGTAGAAGATGTGAGAAGAAAAGAGAGTGAAAACAATGGTTGTGAGAACATAGATTTAACTTCATAGCTTTTAGAAGCAATGGTTGTAAGAAAACAGATTTTGAATTTGCTAGTGCTTTCAAAATATGTACAATATGGGCTAGGTCGAGTAAAACTTAAAAATATGAACCATTTTTTGTTATAGTGTGAAGTCAAGTGTATTTTCTTGTAATTCTTCTTCTAAAAATATTGAATTTAAAATATTGCTCAAGTGATAGATCAAGTGAATAAGTTATGGATTCAGTGGAATTTAATAATTTTGTGTTTACGAGTTATGATTTAAAAAAAAACACAAAAATATAAATAATAAATTTTGAACACAATAAATTAGATGAGTTGTGTTTAAAATTCTAAATTCGTAATCATAAATTTTAAATCTCGAATTCATCTACCGTGAGAATGCACCAAACGGTCACTTAGAATATTTCTTTGGCAATCAATTCAAACAAATTATTTTCCCGATGTTAGTACTTCTCTCTTCTTCTTCCTCTTCTTTTTCGTTTTTTTTTTTTTTTGTAATTCACATCGATTAATTTTTTTTTCCGATATTATGTCCGGGGTCAGTTGTACAGTACTGATGTTGGATTCATCTGGAACTATAACTTTCGAGCCTGAACATAAATTTATGTATAATCATTCATTAAAGTTGTAACAAATGGTAGATCTGAACGCATAAGTTTAAAAATATAATAAGTACAATTCTAATAATCTTAAATGTTAGACCCCATAAAATTTAGTCCTAAATCTGGCTCTGATTACGACTATCACCCAACCTAATAAGCTTCCCAACTATTAGCCAAACTTGATCAGTCGTAAGTGGTACCAACTAGTAACTACCATTTACAGTTTCTTTTCGAGCTTATAAAATTTATTA
Organism: Nicotiana sylvestris; assembly: GCF_000393655.2. NCBI lineage: Eukaryota > Viridiplantae > Streptophyta > Magnoliopsida > Solanales > Solanaceae > Nicotiana > Nicotiana sylvestris. The sequence goes on from NC_091064.1 coordinate 212,104,803, forward strand.
GTAGTCTCTAAATAAGTATTTCGTATAGTTTAAAATCAAGCAGATTTTATTGGTGAACATGACTGTTGATGTTTGGATTGAGTTGTTGAACTGCTAAACTTAATATTTTATGCAGCAATTAAAAATATAAAAAAAAAAAAAAAACTTAAGGCCCATAAATGTAGAATAAAGGTAAAAATAACACGGTATAGCCAGTTTTTGGATTGGTCATTCAAAAATAGCTAGCGTTTACGAAGTCAATGAAAAATAGCCATTATTTTGCTGCAACAGAGACCGGTCCAGCATAATATACTGTAGTTCGGTGCACTTGTGTATGAACTCTAGCATATTATGCTGGACCGGTATACTTTGCTGACTCCAGTATAATATACTGGAGACTGGAGCACCGGTGCTCCAAACTCTAGTATATTATACTGGACAATTATACTTGCTAGAACTCCAGTATATTATGCTGGAGTTCTAGTGTACTTATGCTAGAACTCTATCATATTATGCTGGAGTTCCAGCATACTTATTCTGGAATTCCAGTATAATATACTGGAACTCTAGTATAATATACTGGTGTATTTTTCGGGTTTTGAATAGTGTTTTCGCTCAGATTTATCTTTACATGAAAAGTGAGTAAATTTCGATTACTTTTGAAACTGAGCTATTTTTGAACGACCAGTTATAAATCTGGCTATTTTTGAATTTCTCCTAGAATAAAGGCTAAAGCCATCACTCTCTCCTTATTTATCTTTTTAATTGTTTCTTTCTGATGAAGAATTCATTTTATTACCTAAAAATATGATAATATGAAATTAGGGGTGAAGAAAATTAGTTCTTTGTATTCATATATTGCGCTTTTGGTCCTTGAAGAAAAAACGAATATTGTGTGAACTATATCAAATTAGGGGTGACGAAAAAATCTTCTAAATTTAAAAACGAATAAATGCATGAAATAAATTTATGCATACATCTCTATTGCTTAACATGATTAATTATTAGTACAATTTTGACATAAACAACCAATAGGAATAAGTATTTATCTTTGTTATTTATAACGTGATAGGGACATTTGGGTACCTCGATATCATCGATTAGGTGTTTGGTGTTTGATAGTGCATTAAATAGTCTGTTTTATCTTCATTTATTAACGAACCAATCTCCTTAATATTTTCAAAAACCAAATTGCTGTAGTATCGTGTAAAACAGTTCTAATAAACTTCGAGAGCCCACAAAACAAATCTGTCTAGCTAGTCATATTACGATATTATGAGTACATTCAAATTCACAATAAAACATCAATTTGCTACGATATTACGAAGTAATTTTTTCTTCTATATACTTATGTTTACTCGTAACGTTACAGTTGAATTTATACGTAATTGCTACACAAGTGAATTAAAAAATGGGGTCCTATCAACTTGTTCCGACCTAGGATAATAATCTCATTAGCTTGGTCTTACTTTACCGTTGAGAAACGATCCTAAAATAATAAAAGAATTGAAGAAATATGTAATACTTAGCCTTGATATGAAGACGAAATAGCAGAAATAGTAACTCCGGAAGCGAGGCCTCCGGGCGCAACAAAAATGAAACCAAAAAGTAAGAAGATAAAATTGCATAGAGCTTTGAATAGATTATGGCATAAGTTTTCCAGAAAAAGCTTTCTCTTACAATGATAACAGAGCTCACTATTTATAGCTATACCATGGGAACAAGGTCCTGTTGTTATTATGCCTGTATTTGTAAATAATGATTCTGGAAATTAGAACGTTAGCTTATAAACGTAAATATAAGTAAAACAGAAATTAATTCGAGCCCACTGAATTCACAGTGTTTCCTTAAGGAATTTAATCCCCTCCTAGTACCCAAGGTTATGGATTATTTCCTCCCAGGATAGAACGAATTACACACTGGTGTAGCGGTACTTCAAACCCCAGTGTTTCAGCGAATACAAAGTTCGGCAGCAAATCACACTTACGGATGCTTTGTTTGTAGTTTTAAAACAATGCAGAACAAGGGGAAAACTCGGAAGTCGAATGGAAATTCTGAGAGGAAGGAATGCAAATTATAGCCAACGTTGAGTTTTCGGTGAAGAGAAGATCAATAGCTCTCAATTCTGTTGTGGTGTGTGATTCTCCAACTGCTGCTGCTCATATTTATAGCAGTCAGTTGTGAGACCTGCCCCCTTTCCATGGTGGAGCATGCACTAGCTTGTTATAGAGCAAGCACTTAGCCATGGTGGGAGGAGCACTAGGCGGCTGCTATTGTAACTGGTGGTACAATACACGGATTGGAACATATATGTTACAAACACGGATAATATTACGTTAATATTTACTATTAACAAATAAATTTGGTCCAAAAAATTAATCAATCATTTGACCAAATCTAAATCCAAATCCGAAGCCGGACCCGAAGCCGTAGCCGAAGCCGAGCCGAGCCGAGCGAGCGACGACGACGGTGTGAGGCTTGCCTTCTTCCTAACTCTTTAATAGCTACATGAAGTGCATTTGTATATAAACACATCAAACTCCTTTTTCTCTACCAATGAGGGACAATGTCTCATTAAAAGGAGAGGGAAACTTAAAATTTTACTCAAAATTTTCATTTCCCTCCATTTCCAATTCACCCTCTTTTTAATATCTTTCCATATTAAAAAGAAACTCAACAATCTCCCACATGAATGGGGAATGGCTATATCACGGAAGTATGCATGAAAAACTTGTGTGATTTGCAAGCAAGGATTAATTGCATCTGGATAAGTAGGTTTCCCTTTGAACTTTCCGTAGTGAACTTATGTCGGATATACTCGGTCAATCGGTAGATTTGATATCTTTGAACCGTCGAACTTTAGTGTATACCTAGACAACCATAAGTCACACAATCAATCCCTTAACCGTCTTTGGTTCTCATTGTTGTGTTCGTTTCAGCCATGAACACTGCCTGGTTTCATAAGTGCGTAGAGAATTGGCCTTGCAAAATTCTCCTTAAAGCGGCTAACACTTCACACTTACATAGGTGATTCCTAAACGAGTCATCCCATAGATACACTATTTGATATACCCTGTATCAAATTTATAAATCATTAAAAAGCCTTAATGCTTTATCCTTGGTACTGAACATTGTCTCATCACGAGAATGGACTAAAAAAATTTGTTGACAATGTTGAACCGTCATTAATAACTTTGTTTGATCTCCTTGAACCTAGATCTTGGGATCTCCAGTCTTCTAGGTAGAGTTACCGCCACAATGACTTGTTCTCGGCCATAGTCTCATTCCCTCGATGATTTCTCAACTACATCTCTAGTTAGGCCTATTGTAAGTGGATCCGACACATTATCACTTGACTTTACATAGTCAATCGTGATAATTCCTCTAGAGAGTAGTTGCCTAACGGTTTTATGTCTTCGTCGTATATGACGAGATTTACCGTTATACATAACGCTCTCAGCCTTCCAATTGTTGCTTGGCTATCACAAGTGTATGCATATTGGTGCCAACGGTTTGGGCCAAAATGGAATATCTTCCAAGAAATTCCGGAGCCATTCAGCTTCTTCACCGGCTTTATCTAAGGCTATGAACTCAGCCTCCATTGTAGAGCGGGCAATACATGTTTGTTTGGACGACTTCCAAGATACCGCTCCTCCACCAATAGTGAATACATATCCACTTGTGGACTTCGAATCAGTTGAACCGGTGATCCAATTTGCATCACAATATCCTTCAATCACCGCAGGATATTTACTGTAGTGCAAATCAAAGTTTTGGGTATGTTCTAAGTATCCCAAAACTCGTTTCATTGCCATCCAATGAGATTGACCTGGATTGCTCGTGTATCGACTTAGTTTACTTATAGCACAAGCTATATCTGGTCGTGTACAATTCATGATGTACATTAAGCATCCCAACACACGAGCATAATCCAATTGTGATATGCTTTGGCCTTTATTCTTTGCTAGTGCAAGATTTACGTCAATTGGAGTCTTTGCAACTTTAAAGCCCAAGTGCTTGAATTTTTCAAGTACTGTCTTAATATAATGAGATTGTGACAATGCCAGACCTTGAGGAGTCTTTTGGATCTTAATCCCCAGAATTAAATCCGCAATTCCCAAGTCCTTCATATCAAACTTGCTAGTTAGCATACGCTTAGTAGCATTTATGTTGGCAATGTTATTACTCATTATCAGCATATCATCCACATATAGGCAAACAATGACTATGTGATTTGGAACATTTTTAATGTACACACATTTATCACATTCATTTATCTTAAAACCATTTGACAACATTGTTTGGTCAAATTTCGCATGCCATTGTTTGGGTGCTTGTTTTAGTCCGTAAAGGGACTTAACAAGTCTACATACCTTATTTTCTTTACCTGGAACCACAAACCCTTCAGGTTGTTCCATGTAAATTTCTTCCTCCAACTCTCCATTTAAGAAGGCCGTTTTAACATCCATTTGATGAATTTCAAGACCATACACTGCAGCTAATGCTACTAACATCCGTATGGACGTAATCCTTGTAACTGGGGAGTATGTATCAAAGTAGTCAAGACCTTCTCGTTGTCTATACCCTTTGACAACAAGTCTTGCCTTAAATTTATCAATAGTGCCATCATCTTTCATTTTTCTCTTAAAAATCCATTTAGAACCCAAAGGTTTATTTCCAGGAGGAAGATCAACCAATTCCCATGTATGGTTGTTCAATATGGATTCTATTTCACTATTGACTGCCTCTTTCCAGAACAATGATTCCGAAGAAGACATAACTTCTTTAAATGTTCGAGGCTCATTTTCCAATAAGAAAGTCACAAAATCTGGTCCAAACGAAGTAGACGTTCTTTGACGTTTACTACGTCTTGGATCCTCCTGATAAAATGTACTTTCTTTTGTTTCTTCCCGAGGTCGTTTAGATCCTTCACCAAACAACTCACATTCCTTTTTATACGGATATAAATTTTAAAGAACTCAACATTATCTGATTCTATAACCGTATTATTATGAATGTCAGGATTTTCTGATTTATGAACCATAAATCGATATGCTTTACTATTGGTCACATATCCTATGAAAACACAATCAACTGTTTTCGGTCCTATTTTTACCCTTTTGGGTTTAGGAACTTGTACTTTTGCCAAACACCCCCACACTTTAAAATAATTTAAGTTGGGCTTCCTTCCTTTCCATTTTTCATATGGAATGGATTGTGTTTTGCTATGGGGTACTCGATTTAGTATTCGGCTAGCCGTAAGAACAACTTCTCCCCACAAGTTCTGCGGCAATCCAGAACTTATCAACAATGCATTCATCATCTCTTTTAATGAACGATTCTTTCTTTCCGCAATCCCATTGGATTGGGGCGTGTAAGGGGATGTTGCTTGATGAATAATTCCATATTCTAAACATATTTGTTCAAAAGGAGATTCATATTCACCACCCCTATCACTTCTTATCATTTTGATTTTCTTGTTAAGCTGTGTTTCAACTTCATTTTTGTATTGGTTGAATGCATCTATTGCTTCATCTTTACTATTAAGTAAGTAAACATAGCAATATCAAGTACTATCGTCAATAAAAGTTATGAAATACTTCTTTCCACCGCGAGATGGTATTGATTTCATGTCACAAATATCTGTGTGAATTAAGTCTAAAGGATTTGAATTCCTTTCAACCGACTTATAAGGATGTTTAACATACTTAGATTCCACACATATTTGACATTTTGATTTTTTGCATTCAAACTTAGGCAATACTTCCAAGTTAATCATTTCTCGCAAGGTTTTATAATTGACATGACCCAAACGTACATGCCATAAATCATTTGACTCAAGTAAGTAAGAAGAAGCTAAAGTTTTATTATTAGTTTCAACAACTATTACATTCAGCTTGAAAAGGCCCTCATTAAAGTAACCTTTTCCTACAAACATTTCATTCTTACTAATCACTACCTTGTCAGATACAAAAATGCACTTGAAACCGTGTTTTACAAGAAGTCCAGTAGAGACTAAGTTCTTCCTAATCTCGGGAACATGAAGGACGTTGTTCAAAGTCATGACCTTGCCAGAAGTGTTAGCGGAAACGTAAAAGAAAGAACACGAGATTTAACGTGGTTCAGATCAAAATAATCTTACGTCCACCAGAGAACAGTTGCCTTTTTAATATTAACAAAGGAAGGGGAGAGTTCCCAATTACACTTGAGAGAATTTCTCTCTTAACTCTCTACTCACTACAATGTGTTGTATTATTTTTGGGATGGTTTCTACAAATGAAGGAGTGCATCTATTTATAGAGGTAAAGACCTCCTCTTGATGTCATTGGTGACATCAAACTACCTCCTCTTGATGTCATGGGTGACATCAAAGGAGGAAGCTTCCTCCTAGCATCCACACCAACTCTTTCCACCAACTCTTCCAATTGGCATGCCATTGTTGACTAAACATAAACCAACACCTTCAATCTCCACCTTGGTTTGCGTTTCGAGCGTGCGTGTGAACAACTCTGGCCAAAACTTCTAAGCTTACTGGGCAACCCCATTGTAAGAAACAAGAAGAATCAAACCATTGTTGAACATACCACCTCCACCTAACAATTGTTCTCTTCGGAGTTGCATCAGTTGATGCACACCCCCGCCAAGTCCTTGTAGTGTGCAAACTTAGCGAGTGGGACTATCTTGGTCAATATATCTGCAGCATTATCATTTGTGATAACCTTCACGACCTTGATAGTTCCCTCTTCAATAACATCTTGAATAAAATGAAATCTGACATCAATGTGTTTAGTGCGCTCATGAAATATCTGATTTTTCATTAGATGAATAGCACTCTTACTATCACATCTAAGAGTTAATTCCAGCTGAACCAAACTCAATTCCGCTACTAAACCTTTCAACCAGATAGCTTCCTTCACCACCTCCGCTGCTGCCATGTATTCTGCTTCTGTCGTAGACAAAGCGGCAATCGACTGCAGAGTCGACTTCCAACTAACAGCACTGCCAATGAGGGTAAAGATGTATCCAGTTGTGGACCTTCTTCTATCAAGATCTCCTGCATAGTCAGAATCTACATAACCGAGAATTGAAATACCTCCACCACTTTTTCGAAAGGTCAGACCAATACCAGAAGCTCATTTGAGATATCTCAATATCCATTTGACAGCTTTCCAATGCCTCTTTCCTGGGCTGGACATGTATCTACTTACCACACTTACAGATTGAACAATATCTGGACGTGTGCATACCATAGCATACATAATGCTACCAACTGCACTGGCATAAGGAATCTTTGACATATGCTCCATCTCATCCTCGGACTGAGGCATTTGTAACTCTGAAAGTTTAAAATGAGGAGCTAATGGTGTACTTACAGGCTTACACATATGCATATTGAATCTCTTGAGAACCCTTTCAATATACCTCTTCTGAGAAAGATGTACAACACCGTCTTCTCTTGAAACCTCCATACCAAGGATTTTCTTTGCAGCTCCTAAATCCTTCATGTCAAATTCCTTACTCAACAATTTCTTCAAAGCATTTATCTCTGTAATGTTGTTAGCAGCAATAAACATATCATCAACATACAACAGTAAATAAATCATTGAGTTACCAGACATCTTCTTGTGATACACACAGCTATCAAATGCACTCCTTGAGAATTCATGTGTAGTCATGAATGCATCAAACCTCTTGTACCACTGTCTAGGGGATTGCTTCAAACCATACAAAGACTTCTTTAGTTGGCATACGTGATCTTCTTTTCCCTCAGCTAGGAAACCTTCAGGCTGATCCATATAGATTGTCTCTTCTAGATCACCGTGTAAGAAAGCAGTTTTGACATCAAGCTGTTGAAGCTCCAAGTCAAATTGGGCAACCAATGCTAGTAGCACGCGAATTGAGCTATGCTTCACGACTGGAGAGAAAATCTCATTGTAGTCAATTCCCTCCTTCTGACTGAATCCTTTTGCAACCAATCTCGCCTTGAACCTAGCATCTTCCACTTCAGGAATTCCCTCTTTCTTTCGGTAGACCCACTTGCATCCAACTGTCCTCTTCCCCTTTTGTCTTTTCACTAAGACCCATGTCTGATTCTTGTGAAGAGACTCCATCTCTTCAGTCATGGCTAACCGCCATTGTGCGGCATCCTTGCAAGAAGTTGCTTCAATATACGAGGAGGGCTCCAGATCTTTAATCTCTTCTTGTGCAGCTACGAACGCATATGCAATCAAGTTTGCTTGATTTATAAGGCGTTCCGGTTCTCGTGTCTGCCTCTTCTCCCTCCCCTTCGCAATTGTGTATGGTTCATTGACAGCAAGTTCTTCAACGCCTACATCTTCTGACTCATCTTTAACCTGAGTCTCTTGATCCTTTTCCTTGGCAAGCTCCACCGGAAGCTCCACCTGCTCGTTGTTCTTGTTTCCTGAAAACTCCACGGAAACTTTACGGGGATCAAGTATAGAGGATTCATCGAAGGTGACATCTCTACTAACTATAAATTTGAGTAAAGACAAACACCAAAGTTTGTACCCTTTTACTCCATCCACATACCCTACGAATATGGCCTTCTTAGCCCTTGGTTCAAGCTTTCCTTCATTAACGTGATAATAAGCTGGACACCCAAATACTCGTAAGTATGAATAGTTAGAGGGTTCACCTGACCATACCTCATTCGGAGTCTTAAAGTCAATTGCCGATGCTGGAGATCGATTGACAATATGAGCAGCAGTGTGAACTGCTTCAGCCCAAAATACTTTGGACATTTTGGCTTGTAGGAGCATACAACGAGCCTTTTCAAGAAGAGTTCTGTTCATTCTCTCGGCAACTCCATTCTGCTGTGGGGTATGCCTGACAGTCCTATGTCTTGAGATCCCATGAACCTTGCAGAATTCATTAAACTCTTCATTGCAAAACTCCAAGCCATTGTCTGTGCGAAGATACTTGATTTTCCGCTCCATTTGATTTTCAACCAAAATCTTCCACTCTTTAAATGCTTCAAAAGCATCACTTTTTGCCTTCAAAAAATGCACCCAAACCTTTCGTGAGAAATCATCAATAAAAGTGAGAAGATACCTCTTTTTGCCCTTCGATGGAAGTTTAGAGGGACCCCATAAATCTGAATGGATGTAGTCTAGCACTCCTCTTGTCTTATGTTTTCCAGTGCTGAATCTGACCTTCTTTTGCTTCCCTAGAACGCAGTGCTCACAGAAGTCAAGTGTGTTGATCTTCTCACCTTCCAAAAGGTTACGATTGCTCAACATCTCCAGTCCACGTGCGCTCATATGACCCAGTCTCATGTGCCATAGTCTTGCCTTGTCATCATTAGATAACTGCACTGTAGATGCATTTGCAGAGCCAACAATGGTGCTTCCGGCCAATGTGTAAAGGCCGTTCTCCAGCTTGCCTTTCAGCATGACTAAAGAACCTTTAGTCACCTTTATAGTTCCTGCTTCGCTCATGTACCTGTAGCCTTGTTCATCCAGAGTACTCAGGGAGATCAAATTCTTCTTCAGATCAGGAACATGACGGACTTGTGTAATAGTCCTCACGACTCCATCATGGCAGCGAACCCGAACTGAGCCAATGCCAACTATTGCACAAGTTGCATTATTGCCCATTACTACGGTTCCTCCACTTTTCTCATAGCTGCTAAACCAGTCTTTTCGGAACGTCATATGCAGAGTGCAAGCAGAGTCTAACACCCATTTGTTTCCATAACTACTATTATTATTACACGATGTTGTTAGTACATAATCATTATCAAAATCATGTACCTGTTCAACTGTGGATGCACTCGCCTTTTCCTTGGACTTTGACATTGGGCAGTCTCGTTCAAAGTGCCCCTTCTTGCGGTAGTCCCAGCTACCAAAAACTTCCCGAACTACATTGACCTGATTCCTGTTTAGCCCAGGATATGTAGGAAACCTTTGAAGCAAAGGTTCGGTCAAATCTTTTTCAAAAAATGCTTCACACGGAGTACTCGGATGGGCAAAAATCGCTCGCTTTATCTTTGCACGAAAACCCTTCGTGTCTTCGGGCAAAGAGGGGCAGCTGTAAGCACGTGATTTTTGCCCTATATGAGAATTACTCCCAAAAAATTCAAAAATAAAATAATTTTTCTTGGTGTGCAATTTTTGTGATATTTTGTGTAACTATTTGTATGTTTGTCTATGCATGTTTATTTGTTAAATTAATAAAAAATACAAAAATAGGCATCTTTTGCATTTTTAGCATTTAATGTCCAAATGAACAATTTTATGCTTAATTATTACTTAATTGTGCATTAATTGTTATTGGAAGTTAATTTGCGCTTTTATAACTTAATTTAGTTCTTAATAATAATTTAAGTACTTTTATAATTTAGTTTTAGAAAAATAAAAGAAGAAAAGAGAACAAAAATACAAAGAAAAATCGGATTGGGCCACTTCTTCAATTTCAAACCACAGGCCCAAATAATTGCCCAACTTTCCCCATGACCCGGTCCGTTTCAAACCGGGTCGATCCGGTCCGCTCCATTAACCCAACACCCCTTCTTCATTTTTGTCCAACACAAAACAAAACCAAAAAAATAAAAAAATAAAAAGTGAATTATCACTATTAATAGTTTTATTTTTTGTTTTTTATATATATAAAAAAAAATCCGAAAATATTTTATTTTATTTATTATTTTTATTTTAAAAAATATATATATATAGTAATTTCGGAAATGATTTTAAAAAAATAAAAAATAAAAAAATAAAAAAAAGTAAAAGAATGTAGAAAATTTAAAAAAAGTAAAAAGTTTTAAAAAATTTAAAAGTAAAATAAGGTTGGAATTAAAAAATAAATATAAAGGTATCTGAAAATTTAAAAAATTTAAAGTAATTGAAAGTAGCATTTTTAAAAGAAAAAGAAAAGATAGTGGTTTGTTTTTTAAAGAAAAGTTAAATAAAGTGAGATTCTCTTTTAAAAAAATAAAAAGTGGGATTTTAAATAAGATAAAGTAATTAAAGTTGGAATTTTAAAAATAAAAGTAAATAAAGGTGGGATTTCTTTTTCTAAAAAAATAAAAGCAATTTGTAAGTGAGATTTCTTTTAATTAAAAAAATAATAAAATAATAAAAAACAAATCTGAAAATTTCGAAAATTTTGCTATAAATAGAAGAGAAAATTTAGGAAGAAGGGGTGGAAAAAAAGAGGAAAAACTAGATAGGGAGAAGAAAAAAAGAGGGGGCGGAGTGAGAAGTATACACCCGATATACATTCTGGATACACTGAATATACAGGGACAGAATTCATTTTGGAGAGTTTTGAAGTTGAAAAGAATAGTTACTGTTTCATTGCCTCGCTTAAGATCTGAAATAGTCAGAACCTTCCTGCCTTTTACTTCTTCTCTATACTTGGAGTCGTTTATAGTCTCCTGGGTTTTCTACTATTCCTACTGTTACTGGTCTATTCCTGTGTTGCTGGACTGTCGTTGTTGTGCTACATTGTTACTACTGTTGCTGCTTCTCAGCTTCATCTTCTCTTGTTTTCCAATACCAGGTACACGAATGTAATACTAGTTATTGCAAGCTAAAAATGTGGAAGCATGAATACATATGAAGAATCGAATTTTGAAGTTTTAATTTCGCTTTTTCTCTGTTCCTTTTATTGATTGTATTTAGGCTATTTTATGTATTATTGAATAATAATTGGAATAAGAGAAAATAACATAAGTTAGTCTTTAATGAATCGGCTTGGCAAAACGGGTTAATTCACTAGCTATGAAGGTTCTAAGATTATCAACAGTAGGTTAATTGTGAACAAGTACTTAAATTTAGCTAAGGCATGAATTTGAACTAAATTTCGTGAATTAGGTATTAAGGCATGATTTGAGTTCAAACAAAATTAGAAGAACGTTTAAGTCTAATAAACTTTCTATTAAGCTTTAGTAATTATGGTTAAATCCAGTTTCAAATGGTTGTGAATAATTAATTCCAATAGTTTTTTTTATATATAACAATGCGAGCTTCAATCTAACTATATTTGATTCTTTTGAATATTAGTTGTCAAATTTTTATTTTATTTATAATTTCGAATTTTTTTAGTAAAATTCTTGTTCATCAATATTTGTATTAATATAGCAATTAGTATGCCATGCTTTCTTAAATAAAAAAAAACTCGTAATTAATTAGGATTTTCTTTATTTATTTTAGAGACTAATTTTAATAGAAAAGATGTAGTCGCTTTAGGATTTGTCCATTTAAAATAAATGAGATGAGCCTCGCCTAGTAAAATATATAGATTGCGGGGCCCTCACAAATGTATGTGTTAATTACTTAGAACTCGGGATCGGCCGCTTAGCGAACTTCACGGCCTTTTCTCAAAATAACCCTGCGCTAGTCGCTTTAGGCGCGTATTTAATAATGTTATCTCCTTAAATTCGGGTGCACATTTATGTGACCCAAATCCAAATCTCAACGAAATCGAAATGTGTCTCTAATCACGGGTACATTGATTGTGACGTGGTCTGAGATGTATTTCCATGACATTGCAAATTCTTTTTAATAATGAATGAGACGAGCCTCGACAAACAAAAAATGCACAAGCTGCGGGGCCCTCTAAATGTATATATTAAAATACTTAGAATTCGAGGACAGGCCGTTTAGCGAATTTTACGGCCTTCCCCAAAATAACAAGACGCTAGTTGCTTTAGGCGCGCCTTTAATAATTTATTTTCCTTAACTCGGGTGCACATTTATGTGACCCAAATCCAAATCTCAACCGAGTCGAGATATGCCAAACAACTACGGGTGCATTGATGTAACGTGGTTCGAGATATGTTTCCACGACGTTGCAATTCTCGTAAAATAATAACAATAAGTAAGAAAGCGGTAAAAAGATAAAATTTTGCACATAAGTTCATATTTGTATAAAATCAGATAATCAAGCCGAATATAACAGTTGAGCGACCGTGCTAGAACCACGGAACTCGGGAATGCCTAACACCTTCTCCCGGGTTAACAGAATTCCTTATCCGGATTTCTGGTGCGCAGACTGTAATATGGAGTCATTCTTTTCCTCGATTCGGGATTAAAATTGGTGACTTGGGACACCCTAAATCTCCCAAGTGGCGACTCTGAAATAAATAAACGAATCCCGTTTCGATTGTCCTTTAATTGGAAAAAACTCCCTTGTACCCTCGCGGGTACGGAAAAAGGAGGTGTGACAGCTCTGGCGACTCTGCTGGGGACAAAACCCAGAACCACTGGTTCAGGGTTAAGAATTCGAGCTTAGATAAATTGTTATATTTGGCTTTATCTGATTTTTACATGTTTTGAGCCTAATGTGCTAAATGCTGCTTTTACCGCTTTGATATTATCTGAACTGTATATAAATTGTGCCGAAACCTTTCTCTTCTTACCTCCGGGGATGTGCTCACTGGTTGAGACTCCCTATTCTGTTAGTGTCATACCCTAAATAAAAGAGGCTCGGAAAGTTTCTAAGCCGGCTGGCCTTTTGGTTCCCGGAAAGGAGCTCCTTCCTCAACTCGAGTTGTCCGCTCGGGTACACTGTCTAGAACACCGACCCAGGTTTTGAACATAGAATAACGTGACTTCATGCCGGATCCCTAGTAGGAACGCTTATTTGCATCACGTTGCATTTGACTTAGGGGACTCAACACAGGGGTTGGGTCCGTCTAGGACTAGCAACCTGATATGAAAAGACCATCCTGATGCATCCTATTTGTTTTCCGTGCATTTATTTTGTCTCGCTGACCGGTGTTTGAATATTATGAATATTGTGAAATCGAAAAATAGCGGTTAGGGAATTGATTGTTTATTTTTGAAAAAAACCAATACCCCAATACTGTCAAAACTCTGCCGAAATTTTCAGAAAATAAGAATGTCTTATTAGTTTGTTTTATTAAAAGCAAAGGAAAAATAGAAAAAAGAGTCGTTGTTCTGTCTTGTTTTTCAAAAAAATAGAAAAGGAAAATAATTTGTCTTGCCATGAAAATAAAAATGAAAAAGAGTCTTTCATTATTTGTCGCAAATATATATATATATATATATATAAATCCGAAAAGTTTTTTTTATTTCCGAAAGATATATATATCTTTATTTGCTGCAAAGGGTATTTGTCTTGCCAAGAAAATTCAAAGTAAAATTCCAAAAAGATATGTCTTGCAAAAATAATATAAATATCTTTATTTTCCATTGTTGATAAAACAAAAATAATAAAAATGCTTTCTTTTTAAAAAAAAAAATAAAAAAAAATAAATAATTCTTCTTTCAAATTGAAAAGAAAATTCAAAATTCAAAAAATACTTTTTAGAAGCATTTCTTTTATTAAAAGTAAAATTCCAAAAATATTTTCTTTTTTCTTTAGAATAAAAACAAATGAAAATTCAGAAAAACAAATATCTTCCTTTTACTTTTGAAATTCTCAAAGTTCAAATCAAAAGAAAAGGAATTTTTACAAGTCTTTCTTTCAAAAGAAAATCAATCAAAAAAAATACTTCCTTTCTTCTTTTGAAGCAGTTCTTTCACAAATTTCAATTAAAAAAAATGTTAGTTCATTTACTTATTCATGATCAGCCCGAACTACGCGGGTTTGATTCTCACCGGATGTGAGATACGTAGGCAACCCTCATCGGGTCCAACCCCACCTTTTGCTAAAAAGCCAAAAACAAATATAAAAAAAAACAAAAAAAAACATGTCAAGATTTTTTCATAAATAAGTCGGGTGATGTCCAACTTCCCCTTTTACAAAAAAAAATAGCAAAAATATATATGTCAAATTTCATAAAGAAGTCGGGTGACGCTGTTTTATCAAGACATAGCCGAATGTTCCCGAAAGGGACGCCGGAAGGCTGACTTTGCATAAACAGCCATTTTGGGTCATTTTTAAGACTTGGTCCAGTTGACCCCTATAGCCTAAAAATCTTCGTCCCCGAGACGTTGAAAGGCCGTGTTTGCAATATTGACTTTTCTAATTTGAAAAACGATAAAAAAGAGTTATAAATAAGTCAGGTGATGTTGTTTTGTCATAAATAGCCGAATGTTCCCGAAAGGGACGCCGGAAGGCTGACTTGGCATAAACTGCCACTTTTGGGTCATTTTGAGATATGGACCCACACAACCTTAAAAATCTTCGTCCCAGAGGCGCTGAAGGACCGTGTTTGCAACACCAGGTTTTTATTATAATTTGAAAAAAAAAAACAAAGAGTCGGCGGTCAGGTGAATATCGTTTGAATTTTGTCATAATAAGCCGAGCCAGCTTCGGCCGCGTCTTAAACCGTTCTTGCCGAAACAGCCTTAGAGTATCTTTCAGTTGTCGAAAGGTTGTTTTCGTAAAAGAATGGACAAGTTGGTAAAAGTGTCATAAAATAATCCTCCCCGGCCTCAAAATTCATGTGAGAATTGGAAGGGGCCACATTTGCAAAAATAACCATTTGGTTAAAATTAGCAAACGGAGGAAGGAAGTTGACCATTTGTTTTGAAGTTTATAAATCTTTTGACTAGAATATGCGGGTTGTTTGATTCTCAAGTTTGTGGGTCATCTTTAAATCCTTGAAACCCAGTTTGTTTTAAATTTAAATTAAAAAAAATGTGTTTAGTATTGTTTATCTTTTATTGGTCCGAACTACGCAAGGTCTGATTCATGCGGGGTCATGATACGTAGGCAATCTCCATAAGATTCGACCACAACAAAAAAAGAAAGAAAAAAAATGGAAAAAATGAAAAAAAACCGAAAAAAAAAGAGAATGAAAAAAAAAGAATGAAAAAAAAACGAAATGAAAAAAAAATGAAAAAATGAAAAGAAAAAAAAGAATGAAAAAGAAAGAAAGAAAAAAAAAGATGTTGTCAATAATGAGGACCGACTGAGTCCATTCTAACCTGTTTGTTTTGCAAATAAGTTAAGGTGGTTGGTTTGTGGTAAGCCGGACAATGACACCCGGAATCCTTTACTTGCACCTCATGATGCACACTCTGCGGGGATCAGGCCTGATGATAGAAGCATTCCAGTCCTATTGGGAACTTGTTGACTAAGGGTAATGATATTGAAGTTGGCAATGGTCTTGACAATACTAATGCAAAGCTCAGTGGCTAAGATGCCAAGTTTGATAAAGTGGGAGAACGCTCCGTTCCTTGTGTTGGCTTATTTTGTTGTCATTTCTGTTTGTTCGGATTATTAGGATTGTAATTCGGATTTTTGTTTTGTGTCAATATCTTTCCGCTTATCTTTCCGTTTTGTCATAGCGGTTTGTTTAAGTTTGTCCAGGTTGTTTTAGGATTTTATTCTGGTTTGTTTCGCTTGTCTTGTTGTTCAAACCATTCCACCGGTAGTCTAATACAAAATCCGGTCTTTTATTATTTCCAGCCATCTTTTGTTTAGTCCTTTGTCATTTTATTCAACGCCGATTCTAGTGACATGACATGCGCACACAGTTTGGGCCTAATCTTTAAAGTTAATCATAAAACCCTGGAAAGGCGATCAGACCATTTAAAGAAAATAAGGACGGTTTGAGATCATTCAGAGCTCGAGTCATGTGGAACTGGAGCAAGTTAAGCACAAAGAAAACAGTTAAAAGCAAGATTCGCCAAATTGGCATGAGGGTCGGCCATGATAATGAGAGTGTCGCCCAACGGTGCTTTAGAAATGACAAATGAAAAAGCGAAATGTTCAACATGATTGTCAAGGCCAGCACCATCGGTAGAGACTATAAATTTATTGTTTAATCGTGTTGTTTGCACTTGGCATGTTTTGAAGACTGGAATGACGAAGGCATTTTGTTCTGCTACCTATACACTTTATCCTTCGTTACCCCTTTTGAGCCTTATTTATTTTCTTTCATACCCCTCGTTCGGAATCAGTAGCAACTAAAAAAAAATCAACAAAACGACAAAAGAAAAATGAGAAAAGAAAAATGATAACGAAAAAAAAAGAAAGTCAAATGAAAAAGAGGAATTGGGAACTACGTTTGACCTGATTCCTCAAAGAGGATACGTAGGCGCTTCACGGCTCGGTCATAGTTTTGAAAAATGAAAAAAAAATCAATTAAAATATCCCCAAGCAAGAAACTGGGGCAAAAGTTGCGTTTGTTGTAAATAAATCTAATTCCGAAGGTTGTAACTAATAACCCAAAATTAATGTATTTTTTGAGCCATTTATACCCTTTCTTTCTAGCCTATCCAAAACCTACATTACGGTCCAAAGAAAGACCTTCTGATCAGTTTTCAAAAAATGCCAAGTCAGACAAATGAAGAGTCTTACCGGCGAACATAACATTCTGTTCCACATCAGAAAGGACTCTAATCTCCAACAAAAAGAGTCATACCGGCAACACTCCAAATCCCCAGCTGGAAAGTGATACAAATGAGAGAGTCTTATTGGTGAAAACCTTCACAGGCACCATAAGGCGATGAAAGCTGAGAGAAAACCAAAATGAGAGAGGCTTGATAGTGAAAACCCTTCAGGCACTACAAGTCAAATAAGATTAAGAATCAGATGGGGAATCGCCAATTGAAGATCTTGAAAGATGATTGACGGTAGAGGATAGGCCACATACGCATGTCATGGCCATTAGAGTCGGTATCTGCGTTTGATAGATTTTTATTTATAGTTTCTTTTGTAAAAGAGTCATCGTTTCCTTTGTCTTTTATTTTGTTTCTTTTTATCTTTTTCCTTTCATAGAAAACTTCCCTAGTAGAGTCTGTTTGGTCAGAACCAGTGGGAAATGACTTCAAAATAGGCCATCAACTAGTACACCCAAGTGGTACAAGGAACATGCGCAAAACCCGTGTCAAGAAGGGTATCCCTATCAAGATGAGATTGATAAAAGGGATGGGCCAGTATCAGCAATTAATATCATCCCCAGCAAGTTTTGATAGCATAATGGAACACAAAACTGGGAAAGGAGAAAGAGGAAACCATCCACAACAAGAGTGGCATGACCGCTTACCATGTTTTTAAACTAACAAAATTTTCTTTGATTTAGAAACAGGGAAAATGAACGTTATTGATGGCGGAAAGACATGCCATAAAGAAAATCATCAAACCGGGGCAGAAAATTTTCTCATTGTGAAAATTTTCTTGAAGGTAGGTGCCCATTTAGGGGAGAAGAAAGATAAAACCAGTCTCAAGGGAGCTGATCTTTGAACCAGTGTTATCCCCAAGTTTAATAAAGGAAGCTGAATCCTCAGCAGACCGAACAAAAAGATTGGAACTTGTGTTTGGAAAGGCAAAGGGCTAGTGTTGCTCCCAACAGGTTTCAGAAGAGGGGATCACCAATTTTGAAGGAATGCAAATCCCCCAGCAGTGTTATCCTCAACAGCGTTATCCCCAGCTCATAACACTTATCCCCCAGCATGTAAGTAAATAATCCCCAGCAAGTATTGAGGTAAGACATTTTCAAGTTTTAAGGATATGTCGGGTTCATCCGCCCTCGAACAGGATATGTCGGGTTCATCCGCCCTCGAACAGGATATGTCGGGTTCATCCGCCCTCAAATAGGATATGCCGGGTTCATCCGCCCTCAAATAGGATATGTCGGGTTCATCCGCCCTCAAATAGGATAGTTTGGGTTCATCCGCCCTCAAATAGGATGTTATTTTCAAAGTTATTGATGAAGACAAGCGCCCACCTGAATAACGAGAGGAATACCTTTCTGTCTTTTCATTTCTGTTCTAGGTCACCCACCAGTATAATGCGGGCATATCATTTTTCATGTTTTTACTATTAGGCGCCCACCTGCATAACAAAGGAATACATTTCATGTCTTTACCAACAGACGCCCACCTGAATAACGAGAGGAATACATTTCTGTATTTTCATTTCTGTTCTAGGTCACCCACCAGTATAATGCGGGCATATCATTTTTCATGTCTTTACTATTAGGCGCCTACCTGCATAACAAGGGAATACATTTCATGTCTTTACCAACAGGCGCCCACCTGAATAATGAGAGGAATACTTTTATGTCTTAGTTTAGACATGCGCCCACCTGAATAACGAGAGGAATACTTTTTTGTCTGTCCATTTCATATTTTAGGCGCCCACCTGTATAACAAGGGAATACATTCCACGTCTTTACCCATAGGAGATGCATTTCCTCCTAAGTTTGTTTTAGTTTCACCCATAGGAGATGCATTTCCTCCTAAGTTTGTTTTTTACCCATAGGAGATGCATTTCCTCCTAAGTTTATTTTTACCCATAGGAGATGCATTTCCTCCTAAGTTTGTTTTAGTTTCACCCATAGGAGATGCATTTCCTCCTAAGTTTGTTTTTTACCCATAGGAGATGTATTTCCTCCTAAAGTTTATTTTTACCCATAGGAGATGCATTTCCTCCTAAGTTTGTTTAGTTTCACCCATAGGAGAGACATTTCCTCCTAAGTTTGTCTTTACCCATAGGAGATGTATTTCCTCCTAAAGTTTATTTTTACCAATAGGAGACGCACTTCCTAAGTTTAGTTTCACCAATAGGAGACGCACATCCTAATATAAGTTTCACCATTAGGAGACGCACTTCCTAAGTCAATTTCACCAATAGGAGACGCACATCCTAAGTTAGTTTCACCAAGAGGAGACGCACTTCCTAAGAAAAATTTCACCAATAGGAGACGCACGTCCTAAGGAGACGCACTTCCTAAAAATAGTTTCACCAAGAGGAGACGCACATCCTAAGTTAGTTTCACCAACAGGAGACGCACATCCTAAGTTAGTTTCACCAACAGGAGACGCACATCCTAAGTTAAGTTTCACCAAGAGGAGACGCACTTCCTAAGTAAGTTTCACCAAGAGGAGACGCACATCCTAAGTCAGTTTCACCAATAGGAGACGCACATCCTAAGAATAGTTTCATCAATAGGAGACGCACTTCCTAAGAATAGTTTCACCAATAGGAGACGCACTTCCTAAGCTAAGTTTCACCAATAGGAGACGCACATCCTAAGGAGACGCACTTCCTAAGAATAGTTTCACCAAGAGGAGACGCACTTCCTAAGAATAGTTTCACCAAGAGGAGACGCACATCCTAAGTTAGTCCTAAGATAAGTTTCACCAAGAGGAGACGCACTTCCTAAGAATAGTTTCACCTATAGGAGACGCACTTCCTAAGAATAGTTTCACCAGTAGGAGACGCACTTCCTAAGCCAAGTTTTACCAATAGGAGACGCACTTCCTAAGATTATTTCACCAACAGGAGACGCACTTCCTAAGTATAGTTGTACCCATAGGAGATGCACTTCCTAAGTAAGTTTTACCAATAGGAGATGCACTTCCTAAGTTTAGTTTTTCCCAATAGGAGACGCACTTCCTAAGTTTATTGTACCCAATAGGAGACGCACTTCCTAAGTTCAGTTTTACCATAGGAGACGCACTTCCTAAAGTTCAGTTTTACCATAGGAGACGCACTTCCTAAGTTCAGTTTTACCATAGGAGACGCACTTCCTAAGTTCAGTTCTACCAATAGGAGACGCACTCCCTAAGTTCAGTTTTACCATAGGAGACGCACTTCCCAAGTTCAGTTCTACCAATAGGAGACGCACTTCCTAAGTTTATTGTACCCACAGGAGACGCACTTCCTAAGTTTATTGTACCCAATAGGAGACGCACTTCCTTAAAGTTTAGTTTTGCCCATAGGAGACGCACTTCCTAAGTTTACTTTTATCCCATAGGAGACGCACTTCCTAAATTAAGATTTCACGCATAGGAGACGCATTTCCTAAATTATTTTCATTCATAGGAGACGCACTTCCTAGTTCAAAATCATTAAGGTTTCACCCATAGGAGACGCACTTCCTAAGACTATTTAACCCCTAGGAGACGCACTTCCTAAGTTTAATTTCGTGCATAGGAAACGCACTTCCTGAATTAAGTTTACTTTAGGAGACGCACTTCCTAGTTTGGCTTTTTCAGGTTATACTTTTACTTTAGGAGATGCACTTCCTAGTTTGGCTTTTTCAGGTTATACTTTATTTCAGGAGACGCACTTCCGGAATTGAGATTTCACCCTTAGGAGATGCACTTCGTAGTTTGATTCATTTTGAGTTCGACCATAAGAAACACAATTCCTAGTCTAGTTCTTTGAAGTTTTCACCCTTAGGAGACGCACTTCCTAGTTTAGCTCATTCCGATTCAACTATAGAAGAAGCACTTTCTAGTTTGAGTCATTGAGGTTTTTTTAGCAGACACATTTGCTAGCAAGAGTTTTGGTTTTACTCGTAGGAGATGCACATCCTAGCCTAGTCTTTAGTTTACTCTCATCATTGCATCAGTAGTATAAATAGGTTACAATTTTGCTAACGACTCACAAATCTTCCCAGTGCAAACTGGGTTAGGAAATTCTCGTTTGTTTTGTTTGTTTTGGTTGTAGGATCCCACCTGGAGAATAGAGGTTGTTAAATTCAAGATGATGAAGCCAGGCGCCCGCCCATAATAACAGAAGAATTCATTCCAGTCTTTACTTTTCAAGTAGTGAAGTTGGGAGTCCGCCCAGATAACAGAGGCATACATTCCAGTCATTAATTTTCAAGTATTGAAGTTGGGAGCCCGCCCATACAACAGAGGCACACATTTCAAGATCAAGTCAGAGGACAATAAAACAGAGGGTTACAACAGGAATCCCCAGCAGGAAACAATAAAAATCCCCAGCACCGGGAAGCAAAAGGATGCAACAAGAGGTCCCAGCACAAACTCAAGTGCATGTGTCAAAAGGAAGAAAAGCATCTGAAGAAAAGCACCGGAGGAAACACAAGCCGACAAGAAAGCAAGGCAACAAGAACAAATTTTAGTCTAGCCTAGCTTCTTGTTTTCTTTTAAACACGGTGTAACAAGGAGATCGGTAAGCAGTGATAACAGCATGCATCAGCAGTAACATTGCAGTCTCACGGTAGTCCCAGCTACCAAAAACTTCCCGAACTACATTGACCTGATTCCTGTTTAGCCCAGGATATGTAGGAAACCTTTGAAGCAAAGGTTCGGTCAAATCTTTTTCAAAAAATGCTTCACACGGAGTACTCGGATGGGCAAAAATCGCTCGCTTTATCTTTGCACGAAAACCCTTCGTGTCTTCGGGCAAAGAGGGGCAGCTGTAAGCACGTGATTTTTGCCCTATATGAGAATTACTCCCAAAAAATTCAAAAATAAAATAATTTTTCTTGGTGTGCAATTTTTGTGATATTTTGTGTAACTATTTGTATGTTTGTCTATGCATGTTTATTTGTTAAATTAATAAAAAATACAAAAATAGGCATCTTTTGCATTTTTAGCATTTAATGTCCAAATGAACAATTTTATGCTTAATTATTACTTAATTGTGCGTTAATTGTTATTGGAAGTTAATTTGCGCTTTTATAACTTAATTTAGTTCTTAATAATAATTTAAGTACTTTTATAATTTAGTTTTAGAAAAATAAAAGAAGAAAAGAGAACAAAAATACAAAGAAAAATCGGATTGGGCCACTTCTTCAATTTCAAACCACAGGCCCAAATAATTGCCCAACTTTCCCCATGACCCGGTCCGTTTCAAACCGGGTCGATCCGGTCCGCTCCATTAACCCAACACCCCTTCTTCATTTTTGTCCAACACAAAACAAAACCAAAAAAATAAAAAATAAAAAGTGAATTATCACTATTAATAGTTTTATTTTTTGTATATATAAAAAAAATCCAAAAATATTTTATTTTATTTATTATTTTTATTTTAAAATATATATATATATATAGTAATTTCGGAAATGATTTTTAAAAAAAAAAAAATAAAAAATAAAAAAATAAAAAAAAGTAAAAGAATGTAGAAAATTTAAAAAAAGTAAAAAGTTTTAAAAAATTTAAAAGTAAAATAAGGTTGGAATTAAAAAATAAATATAAAGGTATCTGAAAATTTAAAAAATTTAAAGTAATTGAAAGTAGCATTTTTAAAAGAAAAAGAAAAGATAGTGGTTTGTTTTTTAAAGAAAAGTTAAATAAAGTGAGATTCTCTTTTAAAAAAATAAAAAGTGGGATTTTAAATAAGATAAAGTAATTAAAGTTGGAATTTTAAAAATAAAAGTAAATAAAGGTGGGATTTCTTTTTCTAAAAAAATAAAAGCAATTTGTAAGTGAGATTTCTTTTAATTAAAAAAATAATAAAATAATAAAAAAACAAATCTGAAAATTTCGAAAATTTTGCTATAAATAGAAGAGAAAATTTAGGAAGAATGTGTGGAAAAAAAAAGAAGAAAAACTAGATAGAGAGAAGAAAAAAAGAGGGGGCGGAGTGAAAAGTATACACCCGATATACATTCTGGATACACTGAATATACAGGGACAGAATTCATTTTGGAGAGTTTTGAAGTTGAAAAGAATAGTTACTGTTTCATTGCCTCGCTTAAGATCTGAAATAGTCAGAACCTTCCTGCCTTTTACTTCTTCTCTATACTTGGAGTCGTTTATAGTCTCCTGGGTTTACTACTATTCCTACTGTTACTGGTCTATTCCTGTGTTGCTGGACTGTCGTTGTTGTGCTACATTGTTACTACTGTTGCTGCTTCTCAGCTTCATCTTCTCTTGTTTTCCAATACCAGGTACACGAATGTAATACTAGTTATTGCAAGCTAAAAATGTGGAAGCATGAATACATATGAAGAATCGAATTTTGAAGTTTTAATTTCGCTTTTTCTCTGTTCCTTTTATTGATTGTATTTAGGCTATTTTATGTATTATTGAATAATAATTGGAATAAGAGAAAATAACATAAGTTAGTCTTTAATGAATCGGCTTGGCAAAACGGGTTAATTCACTAGCTATGAAGGTTCTAAGATTATCAACAGTAGGTTAATTGTGAACAAGTACTTAAATTTAGCTAAGGCATGAATTTGAACTAAATTTCGTGAATTAGGTATTAAGGCATGATTTGAGTTCAAACAAAATTAGAAGAACGTTTAAGTCTAATAAACTTTCTATTAAGCTTTAGTAATTATGGTTAAATCCAGTTTCAAATGGTTGTGAATAATTAATTCCAATAGTTTTTTTTATATATAACAATGCGAGCTTCAATCTAACTATATTTGATTCTTTTGAATATTAGTTGTCAAATTTTTATTTTATTTATAATTTCGAATTTTTTTTAGTAAAATTCTTGTTCATCAATATTTGTATTAATATAGCAATTAGTATGCCATGCTTTCTTAAATAAAAAAAAACTCGTAATTAATTAGGATTTTCTTTATTTATTTTAGAGACTAATTTTAATAGAAAAGATGTAGTCGCTTTAGGATTTGTCCATTTAAAATAAATGAGATGAGCATCGCCTAGTAAAATATATAGATTGCGGGGCCCTCACAAATGTATGTGTTAATTACTTAGAACTCGGGATCGGCCGCTTAGCGAACTTCACGGCCTTTTCTCAAAATAACTCTGCGCTAGTCGCTTTAGGCGCGTATTTAATAATGTTATCTCCTTAAATTCGGGTGCACATTTATGTGACCCAAATCCAAATCTCAACGAAATCGAAATGTGTCTCTAATCACGGGTACATTGATTGTGACGTGGTCTGAGATGTATTTCCATGACATTGCAAATTCTTTTTAATAATGAATGAGACGAGCCTCGACAAACAAAAAATGCACAAGCTGCGGGGCCCTCTAAATGTATATATTAAAATACTTAGAATTCGAGGACAGGCCGTTTAGCGAATTTTACGGCCTTCCCCAAAATAACAAGACGCTAGTTGCTTTAGGCGCGCCTTTAATAATTTATTTTCCTTAACTCGGGTGCACATTTATGTGACCCAAATCCAAATCTCAACCGAGTCGAGATATGCCAAACAACTACGGGTGCATTGATGTAACGTGGTTCGAGATATGTTTCCACGACGTTGCAATTCTCGTAAAATAATAACAATAAGTAAGAAAGCGGTAAAAAGATAAAATTTTGCACATAAGTTCATATTTGTATAAAATCAGATAATCAAGCCGAATATAACAGTTGAGCGACCGTGCTAGAACCACGGAACTCGGGAATGCCTAACACCTTCTCCCGGGTTAACAGAATTCCTTATCCGGATTTCTGGTGCGCAGACTGTAATATGGAGTCATTCTTTTCCTCGATTCGGGATTAAAATTGGTGACTTGGGACACCCTAAATCTCCCAAGTGGAGACTCTGAAATAAATAAACGAATCCCGTTTCGATTGTCCTTTAATTGGAAAAAACTCCCTTGTACCCTCGCGGGTACGGAAAAAGGAGGTGTGACAACATACAAGCATCTCCTCCTCCTTTTTAATTCCTGCAATCTGTAAGTCCATGACAAGTTTATTGAACGCATCTAAATGATCTTGTAACGAAGTACCTGACCCCATCTTAAATGTGTGAAGACGCCGTTGTAACAACATCCTTGTTGTCACTGATCGGTCTTGGTATAGCCCTTCTAGCTTTTCCCATAACTGTTTGGCCGTCTCTTCGGTACCCGTACTCACTTCACAAAGCACGTTAGGTGCAAGGGATAGTTGGATTGCACTCAATGCATCCCCTTCAATCTTCTCCTTGTCGGGAGCTGATATATCCGTAGGATACTTTCCGTCAATAGCATGGATTGAACCTTCCCTCCGCAGTAACGCCATCATCTGGATCTTCCAGATATTGAAGTTGTTGCGTCCATTGAATCTATCAATTTCAAACTTCATGGAACTCATATTTGCTTGTTCTTTCTCCTTGGATCGTTAAAGAATCCTGTCGCTCTGATACCAATTGTTAGCGGAAACGTAAAAGAAAGAACACAAGATTTAACGTGGTTCGGATCAAAATAATCCTACGTCCACCAGAGAACAGTTGCCTTTTTAATATTAACAAAGGAAGGGGAGAGTTCCCAATTACACTTAAGAGAATTTCTCTCTTAACTCTCTACTCACTACAATGTGTTGTATTATTTTTGGGATGGTTTCTACAAATGAAGGAGTGCATCTATTTATAGAGGTAAAGACCTCCTCTTGATGTCATTGGTGACATCAAACTACCTCCTCTTGATGTCATGGGTGACATCAAAGGAGGAAGCTTCCTCCTAGCATCCACACCAACTCTTTCCACCAACTCTTCCAATTGGCATGTCATTGTTGACTAAACATAAACCAACACCTTCAAGAAGTCATCTTGAGAAATATCTTACCGTATCCTTCAATTTTTGTTGTAGCAGCAATTCCCATAGAGAGCGTCTCTTCGGGTCCAGCAGAAGCATATGTAGAAAATGCTTCCCCCACAGCACAAACATGGCGAGTGGCTCCAGAATCAATTCACCACTCCTTTGGGTTTCCTACCAGGTTGCATTCAGAAAGTATGGCGCACAAGTCATCAACATCATCATGCTTTTCTACCATGTTTGCTTGACCCCTTTGCTTGTCTTTCTTCCGAGCACGGTACTCTGTAGAATTGCGTCCGGTCTTCCCACAGTTGTAGCAGTTTCTACTGAACCGCTTCTTGCTTGGGTTGTATTTCGGACCAGAAGCCTTCTTTCTCTTTTTGTTATCTTCAACAATATTTGCTCCCATTATTGTTGAATTTCCACGGCCTCTCCTTTCAGTAGCTTTATTGTCCTCTTCGATTCTCAATCGAACAATGAGATCTTCAAGGGACATTTCCTTTCGTTTGTGTTTCAAATAATTTTTGAAGTCCTTCCACAATGGAGGCAACTTCTCAATTATTGCTGCTACTTGGAATGCTTCATTGATGACAAGACCTTCAACAAGTAGATCATGAATAATTACTTGCAATTCCTGAACTTGGGTAATAACAGACTTGCTATCTACCATTTTGTAGTCCAAAAATTTTGCAACGACGAATTTTTTCATCCCGGCATCTTCAGTTTTGTATTTCTTTCAAGCGCATTCCACAATTTTTTTGACGTCTCCACGCCACTGTAGACATTATACAGATTATTCTCCAGTCCGCTAAGAATATAATTCCTGCACAAGAAGTCAGAATGCTTCCAAGCCTCAATCACGAGAAAGCTTTCATTCTCTGGAGTTTCATCTGGAAGATCAGGAACATCTTCCTTGATGAACTTCTGTAGACATAACGTAGTCAAGTAGAAGAACATCTTCTGCTGCCAGCGCTTGAAATCCATCCGAGAAAATTTTTCGGGTTTCTCTGCCGGTGCCAACGCCATAGTTCGACTTGTCGATGCGTTGGCAGTCATCATCGGAATAGCTCGATTTTCGTTATTCGCCATTTTTTTTTCTGAAAAAAAATGACACAAACACACATTTAATAAACGTTTAAAACTGGAGTAAAAAATCATGTAGATTTTAATCTCCAACAAAATGCCACGAAGGCTTTACTCTCCAAATGGGAGTACACAAAACCACGAAGTTTTTAAGTTTCCATCATAATAAGAATAACACAAATACAGAAATTAAAATTATTAAATTCCTTAAGCTTGTTGTTATTATGCCTGTATTTGTAAATAATGATTCTGGAAATTAGAACGTTAGCTTATAAACGTAAATATAAGTAAAACATAAATTAATTTGAGCCCACTGAATTCACAGTATTTCCTTAAGGAATTTAATCCCCTCCTAGTACCCAAGGTTATGGATTATTTCCTTCCAAGATAGAACGAATTACACACTGGTGTAGCGGTACTTCAAACCCCATGTTTCAGCGAATACAAAGTTCTGCAGCAAATCACATTTACAGATGATTTGTTTGTAGTTTTAAAACAATGCAGAACAAGGGAGGAAAACTCAGAAGTCGAATGGAAATTCTGAGAGGAAAGAAAACAAATAAATTTAGTCCAAAAAATTAATCAATCAATCATTTGACCGACGCCGACGCCGACGCCGACGCCGATCGAGCGACGACGACGGCGCGGGGCTTGCCTTCTTCCTAACTCTTTAAGAGCTACATGAAGTGCATTTGTATATAAACCCACCAAACTCCTTTTCCTCTACCAATGAGGGACAATGTCTCATTAAAAGGAGAGGGAAACTTAAAAAAATTTACTCAAAATTTTCATTTCCCTTCATTTCCCATGCACCCTCTTTTTAGTACCTTTTTATATTAAAAAGAAACTCAACAGGTCCTAGGATCATGCCTTTTTTTTAATATCAATTATGAGGGTCATTGATGAAGGTATAATGGTGAGCATAAATGACAAGTTCTCTGTAACGGGCAACACACTAAATACTGTGGAATATTCTCCATTAAATGTCATCGGGCGAAAGATATTTATTGCATCTTTACGAGCGTCATTCTTTCCGGTGACAAACAGAATAATTGCCTTCGGTTCTAACTCCTCCGCATTAGGTTCCACGTGTCACTCTCTTAAGCGGCCACTTAGCATAGCATATTTTACCCTTAACAACTTAAAATAGAACTAGTGTATTTGAGTATTTCTAATAATATCAACTCTCTTGACTCAAGATTTTCATTTGAGTTCCCAAAGTAGAAGACAATGTAGTATCATTTACAGATTCGATACATCATTTGATTGACTTCATTAAATTCCACATTACTAATACCTGCATAAGTTATTGAAATTACTGTATATTATTTTTATGTAGGAAAATGGAACAAGAGTTGGGTATTAGCAATATATGAATACAAATACTAAAGACCAAAAATCCTTTATAGTAAGCAATTCTTGCATAATAAACTCAACTTTATTGTTAACCGCATACGGCATACAATTCCTGTGTTACTATTCATCGCATAAACAATCTCTATATTTTGATTCCTGGATAACTAGTTCGTGAACCGAATGCCCCTTCCTTATTCTTTCCCTTAGAAAGCCAGGGAACCACAAAAGTGAATATTTCTGAAATTTGGGGAGAAATTCAAAAATAGCCAGATTTACAAGTGGTCATTCAAAAATAGTCACAGTTTCAAACGTAATTGAAATTTAGCCACTTTTAATGTAAAGATAAATCTGAACAAAAATAATGTTCAAAATTCGAATACAGGTCCATCATAATATGCTGGAAGTTCATACACAGGTGCTCCAATCTCCAGTATAACGTAATTGAAATTTAGCCACTTTTAATGTAAAGATAAATCTGAACAAAAATAATGTTCAAAATTCGAACACAGGTCCATCATAATATGCTGGAAGTTCATACACAGGTGCTCCAATCTCCAGTATAACGTAATTGAAATTTAGCCACTTTTAATGTAAAGATAAATCTGAACAAAAATAATGTTCAAAATTCGAACACAGGTCCATCATAATATGCTGGAAGTTCATACACAGGTGCTCCAATCTCCAGTATATTATGCTCGAACTTTCCGCGTGTTGGAATTCTAGCATAATATACTGGAAGTTCATATACAAGTGCACCGATCTCCAGTATATTATGTTGGAACTTCCGTATTGCAGCAAAATAGTGACTATTTTTCAATGACTTTACAAACGCTAGCTATTTTTGAATGACCAGCCCAAAAACTGGCTAGCATGTGCTATTTTTACGATATTTGCACTAGTGCTTTGATAGCCCGTTAACGCTCAAACTTGGTACTTCATTGGGCCCATTTTCTGATCTGATAGTCCACATTCTCAAGGCCTTTGCTTGAAGCTATACATATGCCAACAATTTTTTGTGGCTATTTTTTAAAGATTTCACGGCGTAATGAAGGAATCCTCCCATTTTAATTTTTTTAATATCCAACACGATGTGACACCGACTACTAATTCAACAACAATACACTCCGTGAAATCTCACAAGCGGAGTCTGAGAAAGATAGTGTGTATGCAAACGTTACTCCTACCTTGTGAAGGTAGAAAGACCGTTTCTGATAGCATAATCCAACAATAGGAAAAGGAGGTATGGTAGTGGAGAAGCCATGAAGAAAAAAAAAATCAGTAACAACAGCAAAAAAAAAAAAAGATAACTGAAGCAAACAACAACAAATAGTAATAGAAATCTAAGAATGAGATAAAACGAGCATACTACTAATATTACTGATATGGAGAAAGAAAACGCGTGACTACCTAATAACCCACAATCTTAATCGTCGACCTCCACACCTTCCTATATATATCCCCGGGAATATTACGCAGTTTAAGGCCCACTAAAGGATATTCGCTCTCTAGCAGGATTTTTTTCTAAAGGAATCATATCCCATGCCACCATAACTATTGTGGTCATATTTCAATTTCATACAAGTTACAATGGTATATGTGTTAGGAGTGGTCCTCTTAATTTATATGCTTTCATAGTGATAGAAAAATAGGCAACGTGTGTATAGGGATGGGGTTATCCATTCTTAAAGTAGGAAACAAGAGGTTAGGCTATAAGTTCCCCTTCTTGTTAAATATCTTTTGGTGTTTATTAATATTCCCACCCAGAGATCCAATTTTGAAACCTATGTGGTTCCAGAAAGAGAAAAGAAAGTCAAGTTGTGTCCACGCCGACAATTTCACCATGAAAAGGCATCATATCATTGTTCTAGAACAACTTTTACCTTTTTGCGTAACAAAAAAGGATAATTCGATACACAAAGTATCTCACATTCACATATGTCATTCATGCAAGGTCCAGGAAAGAATCGCACCTCAAATAATATAACATGGCCTTTCATGCAGGATCCGGAAAAGAACCGCACCCCAAAGGGTATAATGTAAACAGTCTATCCTGACACAAACATTGGATAATTCCATGATTCGAACAGGTAACCGATAGGTCAAATGGAGGCAACTCTAAGATGTTAAAATAATAAGTTTGCAACAACAACAACATACCCAATATTATCCCACACCGTGGGGTCTGGGGAGGGTAGTGTGTACGCAAACTTTACCCCTACCTTCTGGATATAGAGAGATTGTTTCCAATAGACCCTCCGCTAAGGATTTATTTCATTTACAACAACAAAAATAATAAGTTTGCATTGAGTACAAAAGAGAAGGGATTTTCAGTTCACTTCTTAAGCAACTGAATATGTTCTGGAAAATAGGATCTCATTTAGGCAGAGAACGAGCTTGCGAATAAATTTATATTGATCCACTAATCCAGATTACCAATTATCTTGAGACATAGAGCAAAGCGCATAAACATAATATAAGACAGAAGCATCAAGCAGTAAAAGGACAAAAGAAAAAGGAAAAAATTATATATACACCGCACTACATTTCAGTGTAGCAAGATGCAATTGTTGGTTCTTGACATTAACTAGAACTGGAGATAGAGAAAAGTAAGTAACTAATGTAACAGATCCTAAGAACTCACTGCACTAAAGAACAGTCCGGTACATAAAGCATCCTGCATTATGCAGGGTGGGAAGAAGGGCCGCACTCCAAAGGGTATGATGTAGACAGCCTACCCTAATGCATGCATTAGTGGCTACGGCTTGAACTCGTAACCTATAGGTCACACGGAGACAACTTGACCTAAGAACTCACTACACTAAACGGATAAAAAGCCCGTCGTTGACATATACAGAAATTGCCTCAGTCTCAGATGATTATCACTCAAAACTAAAAACTCCAGAACTATGGATAGTACTATAACTAAACTCTTAAACACTTCCTCTAGAGACATCAGCAAATCAAAAACGTTGCTTCAACCTCTCTGCAAATTCTACTGGACATATCACTACAGAATCTACACAAAGTCCACCTTTAGTGTGTGTGCAATCGATCTGAGTCATAGAATATTTAACTTTCATGGGTGTAACCGAACCTGTAACAACAAAGTCACCTACATGGTGGTACTTCCACGTTCCAGGTTCATTCAAGTAACATTGGGTTGTAGCTTGTTGACCCTCTGATGTTGAGAGCTGAAAGCGCACAGGCTTTTTATCCCACCCGTGGACGTGCTCGGAGTTGCAGATCCTACGTCCAAATCTCCGAGAGGCACGTCCTAATTGCAGTCTAAAGAATATGCTATAGGACCCAACAGGGAGTGGGAAGTCAACTTCTCCGTCAACTTCGAACCACCAGATTTGTTGGAGATATGCAACGGACTTGAATCTGCATGGACAGACAGGAAAAGAAATCAATAAATATTCAGTCTGAGCATGTACTAGCTTTTCAAGATTATAGCGATAGAATGAGAACATACAGGCGCAGTACAAGCATACCAGTGATTAGCCAGTATTAGAACAAGAACATGAGTAAGAAATGCAGATAATTATTCATTTTCCTTTGCTTTTACTTTCAAGAATGAGCTACAGAGATCCTCGAAGCAGTCATTCAGGCACCAAGACATCTCAAAAAGGCCATGACCCCATGTAGAGCTAGAGCGTGAAATTTCCCTAAAGCTCAATCTTTTTTTTTTTTTTATAACTATGGTGTCCGGGCCAGCTTGCGCTCGCCTCGACTAATTCCACGGATACCTGCCACCTCCCACCAGCAACAAATATCACGTAACTTTGTCCATCAAGGCTTGGACAGATAGGAAGAAATCACCTAGTGTTTTTGCCTCCACTGAGATTTGAACCAGAAATCTCATGGTGCTCACCCACTTCACAGTTATCCCCTAAAGCTCAATCATTTATGTGCATTCCAAATACAACCTCTTCTTTTTGGTTAATTATGGGGCAATACGAGGAACCTTAAATCATTCTCCCCCGTTTCAATTTAAATGACGCATTTTCCTTATTAGTCTGTTCCGAAAAGAATGACACATTTCTATATTTGGCAACAATTCTACTTTAAACTTTTCATTTCATCAACTTTACCCTTAATGAAAGCTTTTATAGCAAGACAAATGTCATGGCCCCACAAAGCTTTTGCCTTTTAAGCTTTTAGAACCATATGTTTCAAAAGTCTTTTTTTTTTCCTTAAACTTTGTGTCAAGTCAAACTACATCATCTAAATTGAAACAGAGGGAATAGCAATCTAGAACGATAAATGGGCTTCTATAAGGTTTTATGAGGAAACAGGTATAATTTGGTCTCTGCTCTCCTCCCGCAACCCCACCACCTCAAAGCCCGCATACTAATGTTAAAGAGTGGTCCTGATTGGAATTGCTAGGTAAACCATTTGGATTAACGAGCAGTGAGGAAATTTGAATTCTTTTTTTGTTAAACAAAAGTCTCACCTGCATCAGTAAATAATGAGCTAAGAAGAAATGTTCAACAATGATGACAATTTGGAAACTCCTAACTCACAATTAGATTGCAAGGATAATACTATTAAGAAAGACAACACGACTGCCCCCTCAAATATATCAAGCACTAAATGTCCCAAGGATTATTCAGAACAAGTAAAGAAACAAAAATAATCTACAGGGTAAAGACACACTTATCCATGCTTCTTCAACTAATTTTGGTAATTTTCTAGAATGAAAACTCCTACAGAATAGGAGGATGAAATGTCATCCTGGCATCTAACAGACTAATTACATCATAGAAATGAGAATTTAAAAAGATAAGACTACATTAAACAACTGCAATTCACACGCTTGAAACTTCTTAAGAAAGAATATCACAAGCTAGACAAGAAAATTCATGTAACAAAAACCTTTTATTGGGAGGATTCAATCACAAAAAGGTTCCCTACAAGGATCCTTTTTTTTTTATTTCACTTGGAGTTGCTCGGCAAGTCTAGAAACACATAAATCAATAACCACACAAATACAAACATTCATTCTACCATAACTATACATCAAGCAAAGCAATCTCAAAACCTCACCTTGATTCATCAGTTTCAATCCGACTCCAATATCTCCTATCATCAATGCCCGTTATCGCCAAGCCACTTGAAGATATAGACATACAAACTCTTCCAGTACTCTTATCTAACCAAACTCTCTGCATAAATCCCAAAAACCATCAAACTCATTTTCCACCCTCAAACAAATTATTAGCCTTTACATTACTTCTCAAGTATTTAATACTATAACTAGCCTTTAAGTTACTGCTCAAATCTAATACTACCACCTTAACAACAACGCCTCAATACCAAACTAGTACAGAAATGATAGTAATTTTTCTTTTCAGGAAAAATCCAGAGGAACACAAGGAAAAAGCTAATGAAATTCAAAAAAATGCCACGCTCTCAAAACAATAGCGGAAAAAAGGATATATTTTTGGGGTATATATAAATGCATTTTTGTATGTTATATACAAAAAATTATACAAATTTTATATACTTGTGTGGCTACTTTTGCGGCTACCATATGTAAATAATTTCGACAAAGTACTAAAAGTGATCTTTGCCAATAAAATTCTTCATAAATAGGGTATACAAATTATGTGCCTTTAGATTACATCTCAAATTTTCATAAATAAAACTACTAAAATAACACCACCTCATTAGTACAACTAATTTCCCAGTTAATGAAAAAATTGGGCACACAATTAACATCTTTAAAATGAAGATTTAGCAAAAGAGGGATAAAGATTGGACCTTTGTACCACCATCAAATGAATTGGGTCGACAAAGCCTAGCATAGATGTCTCTTTTACACAAATTGTTAGGAAAATTTTGGACCCTTTGAATAATAGAGGCATAATTAAGGGGCAACTTAGATTCCCACACAAAATCAGCAGAAGAAGCTCCCCTGAAAGCCCTGTTAAGCTTAGACAATTTACAGATCTCAAGAGGGTCCATATATACAAGAACTGAAGCCACACAACTCTCTGGCAAATCACCAAGACTAGGATTAATTGGCTCAGTTGATGAAATCAAGAAAGAAAAAGCAGAACCCATGTTGGGTTTGGCTTAAAATTACAGAAAGTTCAATTCTTGGCAACTGGTTTATAAAACAAAAACAAGAAATTGTGATTGTGGGTATTAAAGAGAGAAACAGAAAGTGGAAAGCTACAGACAGCTGGAGTTGAAGGGAATATGTATATATGTGGAATGGACGGTGACTTTTACATATATATATGTTGGTGTACTTTTGTTGTGTTTTTTCTTTCCCTCCTATATATGTGTCTGTTGGATTTTGCGTAGGGGTTTTTGGTTTTGGGGGGAAGTGGGGGGGGGGAGGTGGGGGGGAGGTGGGGGGAGTTTGGTATGTATAGGATGGTGGGAGGTATGGATTAGTAGTAATAGAGGTTGGATTAGATTGAAAAAATGAAATGTATAATTAATGCAAAGGTTGATTGGATAATTATGACAAAATTTGACTACATTGGCAAGAAGAACAAAATTAAATTCATATTTTAAAGTACACATTTAGTAGCTTAATTAATTATAAACGTATCTGTATAGTTATTAGTTATGCTTTTATTAAATCCATCATGTTATTGGCACTTTACTAATAAAAATAGCAAGAGTGAACTTGGAGAAAAATAATGACTGTTTTTTGTATTTTTGAAAAAAGACAATATTACAGACAATTCTTTTTGAAAATAAAAAATGAAGATGATTATAGATAGGTAAAATTAAGCGGGCGTTTGGACATAAGAATTTTAAAATTCCAAAAAAAGGTGAATTTTTTTTTAAGTGAAAATGATATTTGAAATTTAGAGTTGTGTTGGGACATGAATATAATTTTGGGTTGTTTTTTAAGTTTTGTGAGTGATTTGAGTGAAAATTTTAAAAAATAACTTTTTGGAGTTTTTCAAAAATTTCCAAAATGCATTTTCGAGGGAAAATTGAAATTTTTATGAACATGCGTTAATTTCGGAAAAAAGTGAAATTTTTTTGAAAAAAAAGGAAAAATTTTCTTAGTCCAAACGGGCTCCCCTCCTAGTCTGTTGGATTCTGCGTACGTTTTTTTGGGGTGGGGGGGGGGTGGGGGTGGGGGGTGGTAGAGGACTAGGGAGTTTGGTATGTATAGGATGATGGGAGGTATAGATTATTAGTAATAGTAGTTGGATTAGATTGAAAAAATGAAATGGATAATTAATGCAAAGGTTGACTGGATAATTATGATAAAATTTGACTATATTGGCAAGAAGAACAAATTTAAATTCATATTTTAAAGTAGATATTTGATAGCTTTAATTAATTATAAACATTTTTGTATTATTATTAGTTATGTTTTTATTAAATATATTATTTAATTGACACTCTACTAATTAAACAGTGAATTTGAAAGAAAAAAATAATGACTTTTTTTGTATTTTGGAAAACGACAGAATATAGACAATTCTTTTTTTTTTTTTTAAAAAATGAAGATGATTTTAGATTAGATAGAATTAGTTTCTCATCTTAAGTTTTATTTTGTTCTATACCTAGCCTGCATTTATTCTTAATTAAGTTTTCTCTTCTTTCTTTTTTTATTTGTTACGTACCTAGCCTGCGTAATCTTGTTTATCCTCCTCTTCTTATTCTTTTATCCTTTAGGTGATTAAGGATAAATCTAGTAGTCTTTATTTTATTGACTCGAATAATAATAATTAAGTTGAGAAGGAATAGAATTTTCTGGAAGACACGGTAATATGACAATTTTTGTGTGGATAAGGTATATCTTTATTGCATGATCTAAATGAAAGCGCATACTATTTTGGATAATTTAGATGAACATCAGATTTGGACGGCTATGGTAAATATACAACCAATTAATTACCAGTAATAAATAATTAATGAAATAAGTCAATCTTTACTCTCTGCTCATTATTAGCGAAGATTGATTTTACCATTTCAAATTGGGGTTTCAATTCGGTTATATAGCAACCATGGTAGATTTAGAAAAAGTTTTACATTAATCTGCTGCTTGCATTAGTAAATTGCATGTTAATCTTTATACTATTATACATTAGAATGTTATGCATATGGATAAAATCTAGTTAGGGAGCACTTCCTCCATAAATGGGCCATACACGACGTGAATTCGAATATAATTTGACTTCAATAAAAATATTAAATACCGGGTGAAAAACAGGAAAAAAAAACATGAAAAGGAGAGTAATTCATTAAATTATTTTAAACTTCACACCACTAATGAATAAACTTTGGACTACAAATTTCTTTCCTATTTTTCTTCTTCTTTTACACTTCCTTTTTTCTAATTTTGTACATGGAAATTTCTTTCCTTTTTTATTTTTCTTTTACACTTCATTTTTTCTTCTATTTCATCTTACGCTGTTAAAAAGCAAGACTGAACGGATACGTTGTATTTCAAATATTCTTTTCCAATAAAGTATGTAAATTGTACGAACATAAATATTCTCTATGTATGGGTCAAAATTAGATCAGATAAATTCGGCACGCGAAAACATAAGGTCAAGGTCGGATAGGCCGAGGTCGGATAGGCCGAGGTCGGACAGTCATCAATTGACCGAGGTCGGACAATCATAATTAAAGCCGAGATCGGACGATCATAATTAAAGCCGAGATCGGACACTCATCAATAAGGCCGAGGTCAGACAGTAATGAAACAACTAGTTTGCTTTGGAATACTCAAAAAAAATATTCTACCGAATATTCCCTCTAAATTGTACCTTTTTTAGGATTTTCTATGGATACCCCTTATAAATAGGAGGGGAAGACCTCCCAAAAAAGGGGGCTCTCTCACTCTTTCACTCTCTCTCTCTCTCTAAAAAATATGTAAACACATCTCTCTAAATAGATGGGAGGATCTGTGATCCTATACCTTCATCAGATCCAACAAGGGTCCTAAGGTTCTTGTATTTGTCTATCATTCATCTTTATCAAATAAAAGAAGATCCGTCTCACTCAAGATTGGGTGAATCTTTTCCTTTATTTACATTTTATTGTCACTTAATGTTACTTAATGCATCTTTTTTTATGCTATTAAATCTGGTCATAATAACTGTGAACGGTTACTTGGCTATATTTTTCTATTCATATTATTCATCTCGGATCTAAAGTTAATTATCCTTAACTAAGATTTACCCTTTATTTTCTTTGACTGATTTGTTCAAAAGGTTTCAATATCTTTTGAGTCAAACACTCTATATGTCAAGGCTACAAATTAAGGTACCAAAATGCTTATTAGAAATCATGAAAACAAAAGTTTTACACTAATGATATAACTAATCGTATTAGCACACTTTCCATCAGATATCTTGTGTATCACACGTCAAAAAATTGCATTACCAAATTCTTTGCTTTAAAAAACCCAAAAAAAAAAAAAAAAAAAATAACAGATTATGGTCGGTCACATTTGCCACTTTTATTAACCAAAAGATACAAACATAAACCAATCATTTTGCATAATCCGTTCGCATACCGAACAAGCTTTTAATTTAATTAAATAATATATTCCACAATATGAGTTGTTTTACTTGTATGGGTCAAAATATGACTAGAAATCTAGTACGAGATTAGATTATCGATAAACGATTAGGCCGAGGTCTTGCACAAGATTAAAGAAATCAACGAGCAAGTTGATTAATCGGAGCAGAGGTCGGGAATTCTGGCCGGCCATAACGGCTAGTTTCATAGTAAAGTGCTTTTGGGGAATTCCACCGAATATTCTCAGTACTTGTACTTTAAGTTAGGTAAGGGATATGTCTTATATAAGGGGAAGGGAGAGAGAAGAGGGGGGTATGTACTATTCCATATGATAAGTTCTCTCATGAAAAAGTTGACTCTGAAGTAAAATACAAACATTATCTTTACATAAGGGTTCGATTTGTTGTTCATCCCACTTTCTCGCATCAAATCCGAGAAAGCTCCCTAGGTTCCCACGTTTGTTTGTCTTACATCATTGTCAGAGAGAGAATCATCCACCTCATTCAATATTTGGGTGAATCATTCTCTCTATTTACATTTATTGTCATTTAATATATTTATTGCTTATCATTACCTCCCAAACACTCATAACAGTACCATTAAATATCCTTTTGCTTTAAATTGGTTTAAATGCAATTATATATTACTTGTATCAGCCAATTTCAGATCTAGGATTTACTCCCTCCGGTCCAAAATAAGTGATTTTTTAGCTGTTTTCACACAGGTTAAGAAATTAACCTTTTAACAATAATTAACAATAAAATTGACCATATTAATCTTTATTATCTCTTCACATAAACACTCCTAACACATATTCCAACACTATTTTACTACAAGGGCAATATAGGAAAAAAATAATTAATTCATTCTTGAAATTTAAAAAAATCACTTATTTTGAACCACAAAATAAAGGCAAAAAAATTACTTATTTTGAACCGAAGAAAATATTATGTTTAGCTAAGAATTTATCCTCTATTATCTCATTTATTTAGTTTAATAAAAAGGCTTAATACTTTTTGATCAAACATTATCATTCTTTCTTTTTTTGTACTTTCGGCTTCACATTCAGCTAGTATGAAACCGTGATCCTGTTGAAAACTACTATGTATATTTATTTATAAACTGAAATATAGGCTATACAAATCAGTCTTTGGTTTACGTGTAAAAGTCTAACAAGAAAAATTAAAATAACATACTAGGTAATAGGTTGCATTAAAAAATTAAAATATTTAGGTGGTTTGTGGTGGGAGTATGCTATGTATTTATTTATTCAATGTTTAATATTTTAAAATTTGGAAGTAATAAGTGGCAAATCAATTATAGAGGTCTGTATCTAGCACCCTCTACGTGTGTATGAGTCAGAAAACCATTTGACAACTCATCCTGCTGGTTTGCACCACGTAGCTCAAGGTCAAGTGTGCGTGGAATTGATAATGATAAGATGGAAATTTTATTTTGTGTCTCATACAACTGACACTAGTTATATGAGGTATTTTTTTTGTCTTATAGTTTTGTGGACCCAGATTTATGTGGACAAGTGTAAAATTGGGATCCACGAATTTATGAGACAAAAAGGAGTCTGTCACGATCCGAATTTTCCACCCTCGGGAGTCGTGATGACGCCTACTAGTAAAAGTTAGGCAAACCAACTAACTGAACTATTTACCTTGTTTCCATTTTCAATCTGATAACAGTTAAGAGCCAACAATTAGATAACAACATAATTGAATACGCGGAAGACTGCATTGTAAAGTTTTAATAATATTGCTAATACCAATGCATAACAAATCTACCCAAGACTGGTGTCACAACTTCACAGATTGTCTAGGAGTACTACAAATAAAGGTCTGAAATAAATAAATACAACACTGTCTCTGAAAATACATGAAAGAAACATGAATAGTAGATAGAAGAAGACGCCAAGGCCTACAGACGCCTGCAGGACTACCTCGGGTCGCCTGATAAACAAGAAACAGCAATCTCACTGTGGTCTGAAACCTAAGTACTGGGATCTGCACAAAAGAGTGCAGAGTGTAGTATCAGCACAACCGACCCCATGTGTTGGTAAGTGTCTAGCCTAACCTCGGCGAAGTAGTGACGAGGCTAGGACCAGATTACCAAATAAACCTGTGCAGTTAAATCATATACAGCGAAAAAGAAGAACAGTAATGTACAGTTAAGTATGGGGTAACATGCTACGGGGACATCGAATAATAACAGAAGAACAACAAATAAATATGAGGATCACCACAGTTCAATTGAAAATAGGAAGAGAGAATCATGCTGCGGGGTACAACAAGTATCAACAGGAAACCAATAATTAAATGTAGAGAAACCGTAACTCAGTTATCAATAAAAATCAGAAAATCAAAGACAAGTGCACGACATCACCCTTCGTGCTTTAACACTCTCTCACCAAACAATACACGGCATCACCCTTCGTGCTTTAACACTCTCTCACCAAAACAATACACGGCATCACCCTTCGTGCTTTACACTCTTCCTTACCCAAGCAACAATCACAAGGCAAATAGGGTAAGAGAATCTATAACATCGAAATAAAATCAAGTAACAACAGAAATTCAGTAAATAAACGTAAAGGACAACATAACTCAATTATCAGCAATAATCAGGAAAATCAAGGACAAGTGCACGGCAACACCCTTCGTGCTTTTACTCTCGTCCTCACCATAAGAATCAATATAAACTGCACGGCATCACCCTTCGTGCTTTTACTCTCATCCTCACCATAAAATCAATATAATCGACACGGAATTGTACATCGTGCGGCACGGCATCACCCTTCGTGCTTTACACCCTTCCTTACAAAATCATACACGACATCACCCTTCGTGCTTTAACACTCTTCCTCACCCAAACAATAATCACAAGAAAAAAGGGCAAGGAAATAAATGAAATCACAATAAAATCCCGGCAAGGGAACAATAATACAACATTACTGGTCGTTCAAAAATAGCCCAGTTTCAAAAGTAATCGAAATTTAGCCATTTTTCATGTAAAGATAAATCTGAGCGAAAACACTGTTCAAAAATCGAAAAATACGCCAGTATATTATACTGGAGTTCCAGGATAAGTATGCTAGAACTCCAGCATAATATGATGGAGTTCCAACATAAGTACACTAGAACTCCAGCATAATATATTAGAGTTCCAGCAAGTATAATTGTCCAATATAATATACTGGAGTTTGGAGCACCGGTGCTCTAGTCTCCAGTATATTATACTGAAGTCAGTAAAGTGTACCGGTCCAACATAATATGCTAGAGTTCATACACATGTGCACCGAACTCCAGTATATTATGCTGGACCGGTCTCTGTTGCAGCAAAATAGTGGCTATTTTTCATTGACTTTGTAAACGCTGACTATTTTTGAATGACCAGTCCGAAAATTGGCTATACCGTGTTATTTTTACGTTTTCGCGCCAGCTTTTTCTTTTTCAATTTTCTTTTCTTTTAATGATAATAGTGTTCGAGTTCTATAATTAACTCATACCTCAACTATTTTAATGAATACTTGGTACCTCCCATCACTGCATGTATCAACGGATTAGTGCCAACATTTATTATGTCATACTACATACTAGTAAGATTTGGATAAGATATGTATTGTTTACCCGTTACTTTCTAAGAACAACACGGATGAAATAGGAGCTAGATTACTAAAATA
Organism: Nicotiana sylvestris; assembly: GCF_000393655.2. NCBI lineage: Eukaryota > Viridiplantae > Streptophyta > Magnoliopsida > Solanales > Solanaceae > Nicotiana > Nicotiana sylvestris. The sequence continues at coordinate 212,146,499 of NC_091064.1, forward strand.
TGAGTGAGGAAATTGCCATCTCTTTTCGTGTACATAATTGATGTATTAGGCTTCTGATCATGTGATGACAGTTTGTTTGAGACTCTACAAACACGGATGAAATAGGCATTATTGTCAAATAAAAATTTGAGAAAATGGTAGAGTCGAAATCGAACTCAGGTAGCGCATTAAAAATAAAGCTGTGACCCCCAAAATCAACCAATACAACTGTCTAATATATATATATATATGTTACTTAAGATATATACACTTATATACATATATTTATTCTGAAGTTACCGGGGCCAATGACCCTTACCCAAGGGTAGGTCCGCCTTTAGTCTAGCCAATGTTATACTTTTGTTATTCCTTTGGTTATTTGGTAGTATATGTATATAGGATTCAAGTGGTATGCATATAGTGTGTGTTACATAAAAAAACATAAACCAGATGACGGGTTCAAAATATATGGGAGCAATTTGAAGAGCTATGTCGTAAGATGTATGACTTGCATCAATATAAGGTTCTAAGGGTCATATACATTGAATTGATGATAAATTAAACTATTCGAAATTGAAGTTTGAAAGAAAAAAGTTTTGAAAATTTGTTAGTGAAAACCCGAAAATATTGCTTCTAAAACTTGTTTTTCAAACTTCACTTTTTCTTTTTCAAGTTTGAAGTTAAATAATTGACTAATTTGATAAACACATACTTACTTAAAACAATCAATCTACAATTCAAATATTTCAAATCATACTCATTTTACAAATTACTTGTGTGTAAGCTAGCTAGACTGTGCATTAACTAAATCGCTATATTTTTACAAGTAAATGAAAAATTATGAAATAAAGAGTGGGTGACAAAGAAATTAATCAAGTAGGCAAGCAGAGGTGAACCAGAATTTGAAATTTATGGGGTTCGAAATTTTAGTTCTTATAAGTTGTTGGGTTCTAAATTAATAATTTTTATATATATATATATATATATATATATATATATATATATATATATATATATATATATATATATATATATATATATATGTGTGTGTGTGTGTGTGTGTGTGTGTGCGTGTGTGCGCGCGCGCGCGTGTGTGTGTGTGTTCAAATAATTTTTTAAGACAAATATGATTTGGACCAAAACTAATGGGTTCAGCTGAACTCGTAATTCGAATGCTAGTTCCGCCCCAGTAGGCAAGATAACGAACATTAGCCACTCAATAAAAAAGCAAAATTAGCAAGTTGCATAATCTTTTATCTAAGGACCATAAATAATAAGGTTGGGAAGATATGAATCAATATATATATATATATATCGATGTTGCTTTAAAAGGTCTAAGGACCATGCATTTAATTTGTCACATCACTTAATATCTTCTGAATCCTAACTAATATATATGCCCAAGTAATAGCATGCATGACCCCAAATTGTGGTTACAATTAAGACCCCACAAAATCATAATTAGGTAGAACAACTAATTAATCTGATAATTAATTATGTGATAAGAGCACAAATTATTCATACTCTAAAGTTCTAGACTCATTATATTGTTGTCGGTTGATAATGTATAAGTACGTGAACTAAATAATATTGCAATATATACATGATAGGGTAGGTATCCACATTCGTTAAAAATTCTTAACTACTTATACAAGAAGATGTTCCGATCAAACTTTAGATAGATAAGTCGTACATAATTTTATTGAAATAAAAAAAAAATATTATAGAAACATTGTGCCTAAATTAAATACAGAATCAATTTAAAAACAGAAAAATGGCGAGATTGGTTAAACATGCTTTTCTTTAATTCACATCCGGTACTTGTATTGAGATTCGACAAAATATGGATTCACGCTGGAAAGTTCTATATTAGAGGTAAAACGTTTCTTACGTAAGGCGATTCTACACCCATGTCTCGAACCTAAGACTTTTACTTAAAAATTGAAATAAATACTTACAATTCCATCACAATCTATCGGTCACGTTACAAATATTATTCTTTTTTTGATACATATAGATAACTTATTATTCTTTTAATGTGTAATTCGAACACGTTACATCCATTTATGTTTAAAGATAAGATCAGATTAAAAATCTTATAAATGATAAAAACAATTAACTGTTATATTATTTGTTTTCTTCGTAGAGAATGAGAATCTCTTTGTTTTCTTTCTACATTTTTTTTCCCTAAGCAAGAGAATAAAAATAAAGGTCGCTGTTGACAGCTGATGGAATCATTTAGGAAGTGAAAAACGTGTTCTTTTTACTACCACATTTTATTTATTATTTTCTGATATTAATTTGTTTATAACCATTAACCACGTCGTTCCTCTACATGCTAAATAATAGGAGAAAAAATACAAAAGGAATGGACCTCCAATTTGATGGTCCCAAAAAAAGGTATTATTGGCTCTTTCTTCATTTGTTTAATCTGTTTTGCTTTTTTTTTTTTTTTACAGTAAATTTAATGACGTAATCCTTTCATTTCATTTTGTACGATGTGTTTGATTCGATAAAGAAACTAAGAAAGAAAGAAAGGTTTTTAGAAAGGTATCAAAGTTACTCTTAGCATTTATACGATCTTAAATATATTATGATATCGTTACAGTCATCAGTAAATATTATTAAGAATAAGATAAGATATTGAAGTTTTAAATATATATATATATATATATAATGTATACTTATTTAGAGTGATCAATGTCACACCTCTTTTTTTCAAAAGAAAGTTTTTCCAATTAAATTGACGGATTTGAGAAGGAATTATTTTTAGTGTTTTTAAGAGTCGCCATCCGAAATTAAGTTATGATATTTCGAGTCACCTTTTATGGAATGATATCGTTACAGCCATCAGTAAATATTATTAAGAATAAGATAAGATATTGAAGTTTTAAATATATATATATATATATATATATATATATATATATATATATATATATATATATATATAATGTATACTTATTTAGAGTGATCAATGTCGCACCTCTTTTTTTCAAAAGAAAGTTTTTCCAACTAAATTGACGGATTTGAGAAGGAATTATTTTTAGTGTTTTTAAGAGTCGCCATTCGAAATTAAGTTATGATATTTCGAGTCACCTTTTATTTAAATCTCTAGTCAAAGGAAGGGTTGCCTCTATTTTCATTGATTTGCAAAAACAGAGGAACGGATAAGGAATTTTATTGACTGACAGAAAGGTGCGAGCCCCCACCCTTCCCCCTCCCCTGAGTCTCGTAATTCTAGCACGATCACTTGATTAATTATATTTGGCTTTATATCAATTTTAAATATTTTTATATTTTGTTGGGATTGTATTTTGCTTATATATGCTATTACTGCTTGATTACTGAAAGTTAAAGGAAGTTCTGACTAATATTAAGTTGTCATAGTCACGTTAAGCAAATGAATTCTTGATCGAGATAAAAATTATTAGTTTATCATAATCGCATCATGCAAGCGAATCCGCAATCATAATAAACAATTAATCATCAAGCCTTAAACTTTTGAAAAATTATTACGCTTTAATGTAAGGTTAACTTGGAATTTTATCAAATGCCATAATTATGCTATGCAAGCGAATTCACAATTATGATAAAAGGATTACCAAATTAAGGATTATCTAAAGCTAGAAATTATTAAAGTTAATTATTTAACGTCACAAATCACGCTACGCAAGCGAGTCCATGATTTAGACAAATATTGTAAATTGTGCCTAAAAGTTCACTAACGTTTCTATTTTTCCCTTTTCTTCTTTCAAATTTTTTGGCTAATGCAAATTAGTTACTTAGTTAAAGCCAAAGAGTTTATTTCATGGGTTTATTATGAAGGAATTGAAGTGGAATAATCAATATGATTTATTATTAAAGCTATTGAAAAAGGTATTTAGGTTATCGAATTTATTTATCAATGTTCACCAGTGTTCTTTCTAAATGTAAAGTTAGGGGAAATTTTCATAAAGCACTATCTTTTAGTAGTAATTAGTCATCTATAGATATCATTTGCTATATTACGTATTATAGATACCTTTTTCTGTGGTTATAAGATGTATTTGATGTATTTAAGCTATTGTATTCATGAATACAGTAACAAAAATAGGCGTGAATCAGGGAAGTCCAGCTAATCAGTTGTTGTATTCGAGTGTATTCGACTGCATTCAAGGAGTGAAACATGGGATTATAGCTGGACAGATTATTGTATTCGACTGTATTCACGGCGTGAAATAGGGGATTACACTGTTTTTAAAACGGAAAGTGAATCAATTAACATAATAGACTCCTAATATAACTCAACAAATTCAATTATAACACACGAAATTTGTATTTTCAGCTATAAAAAAGATTCTCAACCGAAAAATACCCCAAAAACATAGCAATCTTCAGAATTATATAATGCATAAATTATATTAATTAAAAAAAACATATGAATACATTCATCGCATATAGCGAGAGAGTGAATACAATGAAATACCTAGAATACAACGGGATACATTGAAATACAATGAAAAAAAAAGATAATGAATAAAATGAAATACATGGAATACAGCGAGATACATTAAATTACAATGAAAAAAAAGACAATGAATATAAAGAAATACATGAAAATACATTGAAATATATTAATAGAAAATCAAGTTGCTCAGCCCCAAACTCCGTCGTCATTGTTCAAGAACAAACCCTAATTTCTAGCGAATTTGTCGGAGGTACGCCGAAGGTAAAGAACTTCGGCGCAGGAAGAGAGCTATCCCGCGAGAAGGCATAGCCAAGAGGAGGGGAAACAACAACAGCGTCTACACAACAACCTAGGGCTGGCATCTCTTCTTCTTTTTCCATTCTTCTAAAACCAAATACAAACACAAATTATCTTCCAAAACAAAAATTAAGCCAAACCTGGAACATTTTCTAATCCGAATGCCATAGAGACACTTTAATGGAAGAAATTGCTAGATGAATTGTACTAACATTATCACTAAAAACAACTATTTTGGGTACTTCATTAGCAAAGGTTACCGCATCAATTCAGTGCAAGAATTGATCAGAATGAAAAGAAAATAGTGTGGGTGAGAGGAATTTTAAGATTGAGAATCGTGTTTTCAGGGCATGGGGGAAGAGAATCGTGTTTTCAGGGCATATCAAAGTAGAGAGAGAAATAAAATAGTGTAACTGAATAGCATATTTAGTGGCTTAGGGCTAGGAGGTAACCAGAATTAAATATTTTGCTATAAACCTTAAAGGGTATCTATAGATTATAATTTTTTTAAATGATATTTATTTAAAACAAATAAGGTGTCAGCCTTTGTTATAAGAGATAAAAATTCCTAAAGTTATTAGCTAAGAGAGTATTTCATTATTATGGGCTTATTAGGGAAGGAATGAGAATTGGGCTATTATAACTCTACTATTGGTCTGGGCTTGAATTATGGACTTGAAGCCCAACGCATAAGAGGCCGCCACTGACGGGCCTATCTTGCAAATCCAGCCCCTTCTTATTATTAATTGCAGAAGTGGCCTTTATTACACTTAACAGCAGTGTCTAATGCCTTTGCGGCTGTGGCCATTTCCAGTCTATAACCACAGCCTGTAATTACTTTGCGGCCATAGCCACAAATTGCTCTTACAATCAAGGAGGGTTGAACTCAAAATCAAAGAGATAGGTTTCGAGATTGCTTGATTCTTTATGTTTTTGGCACGATGAGCATAATCCAAAATGCTTTTGTTTCTTTCTATTTTCTTCTTCTTATTCTTACTAACAAACTTGCTAAATGACGACATAAATTGTAAAAGAAAATATTTAGAAGCGAGTGAAGCACAAATACTTGTTAGAATTAAACCAAACTTAGTAATCCAAAATTGCTTAGGATTTGATAATATTTAATTTGTTACTCTCTTTAATTCATGTTTAAATAGGTTTAGTAGTACAAAATAATATGGGAATAGGGTTTCTAGCCAAAGCTGAATTTGTACTATTATAAATACTATAGGGTGATGATGCTACCTGATCCCATCCAATACACAAACGTTAACACAAATTAACAAAACGATAATCTAAGATGGCTTTCTCCAGCATATCAACTTACAACAACAACAACCTCAGTGTATTTCCTCAAGTGGGGCAAATTTGCGTTGACGAAATCGCCAGAGCACCTGTAAGAGCAACATACGTAAACACGTATAAATGGCCAGAATCCGACGTTGAATTCATAAAAACAATCATCTCAAGAACAAATCACAGTAGCAATATTGAGTGCAGTCAGCCTAAGTCAATGGTGCTGGACAACCTTTCATACAGGCAATTATATTTAAGAAGCTACACTTTTTCAAGAGAAGAGAGTTTTATTGAGAAAAAAATACTGAAATTTTGTAAAGAATTAAAACGAAAAGCTCGTAATGTAAATTGTTTTAGAAGGGCTAAGAATCATGTGCGGTTTTAGCTTCCATTTTTCGAAGCCTATTATCTTGCACAATCAATGTTAATGTGATTGATTAAAGAACTAAATTAGTAACTTAAATATTTTTCCTTTATCTTCTTATTAATTTTTCTTAATCCATTTCATCGATCTTCTCTTTTCTACTATGTTTTTTGAGTTTTTTTTAACGACTAGCATGTATGGAACCTAATAAGGTAATGTATGTATTGATCAGATTTAATACAAGAATGTTATTTCGGTAGTAGGATTATAATTTGATCGATGAAATTTAAAACTTACTTTAACTCGTGGCTTAGGTTAGTAATCGGGTGAAACACTAAAGTTTATTAAATCGATTTTAGCCAAACATAGTGTTAGTTTTTCAAGCTATTACTTAGCGAGAATAAGTTTTAATTATTAGAAATCAAAACAGCAGTTCTCCTACGTATAAAGGAGAAATTATCGGGTGAAATTCAAAAATAATCAGATTTTCGAGTGGTAATTGAAAAATAGCTGTTGTTTCAAAAGTAATCGAAATTTAGCCATTTTTCATGTAAAGATGAATCTGAATGAAAATACTATTCAAAATCCGAAAAATATTCCAGCATAATATATTAGAGTTCCAGTATAATATACTGGACTTCCAGCATAATATACTGGACTTCCAGCATAATATATTGGTCCAGCATAATATGCTGGAAGTTCATACACAGATGTTCCAATCTCCTGTATATTATGCTGGAATTTTTCATGTATTGGAGTTCCAGCATAATATGATGGAAGTTCATACACAGGTGCATCAATCTCCAGTATATTATGCTGGAACTTTTTGTGTTGCAGTAAAATAATGGCTATTTTTCAATGACTTTACAAACGCTGGCTATTTTTAAATTACCAGTTGAAAAACTGGATAGCTCGTGCTATTTTCACGAAATTATCGCATATTTGACCTTTTTAATACTTTATTACTATTTCATACATTGAGTAGAAAGGCTAATGGGTCTAATAGCAATTTTTAATTACTTTTCTTTAGGTTCATTAAAAATTACACTCTATCTATATTTACTACTTATATACAAAACCTTAATAAAGAGAGAATTCCTTAAAATTAGGATGTAGTAACTAATATATCCTCCCTCCCTCCCCCCCACGTCTCCCCTATCCCCTCCCTTCTGTATTCAATTATACAAAGCCCCTTCTATTACGTTTTCATCCCATTTTCAAAAGATTTATTTCTCTTTCATACAAATAAGTTCAAATCTCCCCCTCTTCACACAAATGTGACAATATTATCTCTAAGTTTGTAGCAACAAAGGGATGTTCTCCATTGACAACCATTTAAAAGTTTCGAAACTTTGAATTTAATATTTGGGTTTTACGAGTTTGTGATTTATTTGGATTGAGTGTTCTTGCAAAGAATTGAGAATATACTTTGGAGTTTATATCTCAATTTTGCGGAATATTGATTAAATTTAGAGTTGATTTTAGGTAAAATTTCATATTGAAACCCGAAGAGAAGAAGTTTACAATTGTACCAGGATTGTATGATAATGGTATGATAATTGTATCGCAATTGTGTCAGAATTCTTTCTAGACTGTATTGAAATTGTATTATATTGTGTCTGATGCATCAATACATGAACACATTATACAATACAAGTATAATAAAATATTTTTATCGGAATGGTATCCGTTTTAATTGGTTTATATGTTTTTTCCATGTGATGTATTCTCCCTCTTCGGTTTTCAATCTGAAAATAAACGTTATGATTATTGGTGATTTTGGGCTGATTTTTATAGAGCTTACCGCTGGTTTAGGTGGAATCTCATATTGAAACTTGAAGAAGAAGAAGTTCAAAATGTTTCAAAATTATTTCCGAATTGTATCATAAATATCTGATAATTGTATATGAATTGTATATAATACATCAATATGTAAAATAACCTGATACAATAGTAATACAAGTATAATACAGTATTGTATTAGGATTATATAAGAAATTTACAAGGATTATTCCAGAATTGTATTAAAATTGCCTCGAAAGTTTATTTGAATTGTTTTTGATTCATCACTACGTGAAAACATTATATGATGTATATGCTAAATATTAGGTTTGTCCATTTGTGGAATATATGTTATATATATATATATATATATATATATATATATATATATATATATATATATATAGAAAGAGAGAGAGGCTTATTGAGTAGATTGAAGATTATTGTGCCTACTCGATGAGATAATGAAAAGAAAAAAAAAAAGGAGAAAGGACAAAAGCTTGGCAAATGCGACCTGCCACTCAACCTCAAATAACAGTCAAATTTCACTAAGATCTGTGTAGAAAGAAGAGGGGGAGAAAAAAATGGATATAATTGAATTCTTTAATTAAATGCATTAATAATGGGATAAGAGCCTTTTAAGGTAGAATATATCTAATTTATAAAAAAAAAATTAGATAATTTTTAAAAACTACAAAACTTAGAGAAAATGGGTGAATAAGTTTCTATTATTGTATATACTAGTTTTAGTACCCGTGCGATGCGCGGTATAAACCATATCAAATTATGATTTGGATTATTTGAATTATGTGCAAATAATCTTAAAATTAAACCTTCTATATGAAAATTATAAATAATTAGTAGATATTAATTAAGAAGTAGGACATGAAAACATTTCTCAAATCTCATAGTGGATAACTTATTTTCTTTTTTTATACCGTAATAACCCTACCCCTTGATGTTGGCACTTGTATTTTGTTTTACGGTCAATATTAAAGAATACTCAATATATAACATTGTGATATGTCTTGTTTGAGCATATTAAATAATATAATTTTGGAAGAATTCTTACTACCACTTTATTTTTCATCTCAAATTCAAATAAGTCTTATCCTTCTATATTTTTATACATAATTTTTCTCTTTTTTTGTTCTTTGCTTATAGTTATTGCATTGTTTATTACTTATTGTTATAATGTAACGTGAATATTTATTAGCTTATAAATTAACTTAATGTTTTACTTATTACCCTATTAATAATCATCAATAAATGTAAATTTTTATTTATAAAATTTAATGTATTTATACTATTATCCTCTTACTCAGAACTCTTTCATCATTCAAATCTATCAATAATATTTTTTTTACTATTATTTAATAATTTAATTTATATATTTTTTAAATAAATTTACAATAATCATTGCACTATCTCTATTTTCCTTTTTATACATTCTCTTCCCTACTAAGAAATTTTAATTAGCTTTTACACAAATATTTGACCCAAATTCAAAATAATATCATGTCTTAATTTAAAATATTACTTTGAATTAGACTAAAAATTAATACACAAGTTTCTTTATAATGTTTCAAATCTATTGAATTTTCTTATAATTATTTTTGTATTACGTGCAATTAAATTTTCTTTCTCTTTTAGTTTTAAGATACAAATTTAGCTTTTAAATTTTATTAATAAAATTACCTACATGAGATATTTATTTAATATGTTTAAATATTTAATTTGGTATCAAATTTTTATTTTTCTTTATCTAGCAAGACTTCAATTTTGTGGTCATATTCATATTTTAAGTGTTCTTATCATAACTTTAAAAACTTTCTAATCTCAAGTTTAAATAGTTTTTTCTTTTTATTTTTAATATATTTTTTTTAAATTTTAATTATTTTTCTTATTTCTGCTATAATGTTATCTTATATGTAATATTATCACATTTTCATGTAATTATTTTTAATTAACTTTGCACTTTATTTAATTTTCTTATCCACTGCTATTTTTTAATATAATATAGATAGATATATAATTTTTTATATTAAATTAAATACTCATTTTTATTTTTAAACTATTGTTTGAAATTTGTAACTTATTTAAATTTTTTAATAATATTTTTGAGTTTGTATACTTGCATTGTTTTATTTTTTAAAGTAATTCTTAGTATAAATATCCACACATGATCTCTAATTTATTTATATTATTTTTTATTTAAATTTTTTTATCTATAGACTTTAGTTATATGGCCTTATCCACATGCGTACTATTTCTTAAATAAGTTTTATCCTTTTTCTTTTGTATGATGAAATTTTTGATTTTTTTTCTCTATTTGTTCCTCAATTTTTCTACTATATTATTCAATACTTGATATTATTATATTGTCATGTGGCTCAATTTTTTATCATATTTTTTTTATAAACAAAATCTTATCTCAAATGTTTACAACAATGATTCCACTATCATTTATTTCTACATAATATTTCTAAAAATTAAAAAAAATATGAAATGGAAGAAAAGGGATCATGTGGTTAGTAATTCTAAATTAGAAATTCTTATTTTTAGAAAGTTTTGGAATCTATTTACAATGAAAATAGAAGTCAATATTAGTTGATTTATACCTTTAAGTTAAATTTGATCAAATTTGTTTTGCCTTAATTCTTATTAGATTTTGTAAATATTTTTATATTTTGTCCGAGTGGTTAAGATTTGTTCTTCTTAAGTTAAATTTATTTAATTATATAAGAAATATATATTTACTTATAAAATATCCATTTGACCGATTTATCAATATTAATATAACTTTATTATTCTTGTTATTAAATTATATTTTATTAATTATTTTTTTTACATTGCATATAATTTGTATATTTTATGTAAGATCTTATTTTGTTGCTTGAATTTTTTTTTTAAAATTTTAATGTCAATAAATCTTTAATATATTAAGTAAATTTTAGTTTTATTTTATATTTTAACTTATTCCAAAGAATAAATAGTCCTATGTTATCTCAATTTACATCTTTCTATATTTTTTATTTTTTTCTACTATAGTTTTTAAATTAACTTTTTATCTCCATATTTCTAGCTAATATAGAAGAAAATCTATGAGTAGATCATTATATGATCTAAATATAGTAGATATGGATATAAATATACATATAAATATAAATACAAATAATAGATTAAATTTGTCTAAGATCTATCTAGATTATATATAAGATTCATTCAACTATTTTCATTAATTATGTTTCCATTTACACTTTGTAATTATAGATATTGACTTAAAATTGCCAAGTGGCTTCATTTTAGCTTGTCACTTGGCTTAACCACAATGCATACTACTCTCCTTTTAATATAATATAGAAGATATAGATTTTGTCTTACTTTGCTATGTGTCTTATTCTTAATACGCCGCTTTATTTTATATTTTAACTCACTCCAAAGTATAAATAGTCATATGTTATTTCTATTTAAGTCTTTTTATATTTTTTATTTTGTTTCTATTATGGATTTTTAATTAATTTTTCACCTCCATATTTCTAGTTAATATATAAGAAAATTTATGAGTGGATCAATATATAGATATAAAATATAAATATAGTTGTAGATACTAATATACATATAAATATAAATATAGCTATATAGATTAGATTTATCTAAGGTCTATTTAGATTATGTATAAAATTAATTCAACTACTTCCATTAATTATGTTTCCATTTATAATTTCTAATTATTAATGTTGTCTTTAAATTGCCAAGTGGCTTCTTTTTAGCTTGCCACTTGGCTTAACCATAATGCATACTATCCTCCTTTTAATATAACTAGTATTAGTACCCACGCTATGCGCAGACAAATCATTTCAAATTGCGATGTAGGTTGTTTGAATCATATACAAATAACCTTAAAATATAAACCTCTCAGATAAAAATTATATAACATGAGAATTTAATTATGATGCCGGATATGAAATTATTGTTCAAATCTCGTAGTGAGCAACCAATCTTTTTAATATATATTTGTAGCAATCTAACCCCTTGATTTTGGTACTTGCATTTCGTTCCGCTATCGATATTAATGAATACTAAACATGTCATATTGTGATCTATCTTGTTCGAGTACATTAGATCATATTATTTTAATAAAATTCTTACTATCACTTTATTTTTATCTGGAAGTCAAATATGACTTATTCATCACATTATTTTTGCGTAAATTCTTTTCTTGTTCTTTTCTTGTAGTTATTGTATTATTTAATATTATTATACTATAATATAATTTTTTATTAGCTTATAATTAAATTAATGTCTTGCTTATTATTTTGTTATTAGTATTTAATAAAAATAAATGTTTTATTCTTGAAATTTGATATACTTTTATGTTTTTATCCTCTTATTCAAAATATTTTAATCATTTAAATTTATCAGTAATATTTTTAAAGATAATTTCATTAGTTTATTTCATCTATTTTTAAATTAATTTAAAGTATAAGTATCCTCTCACTACCTCCATTTTTTTAACTACGTTCTCTTCCCTACAATAAATTTTAATTAGTTATATATTAATGTTTTACCTATAACCAAAATAATGTCATGTTTTGCTTTAAATTGTAACTTTTAATTAGTATAAAATATTAATATATAAGTTATTTGATTATCATGTTCCAAATGTATTGAGTTCTCTTATAATTAATTTTGTATTAGATGCAGTTAAATTTTATTTCTTTTTAGCTATAAGATACAATTCAATTTTTAATTTTCATTAGTAAGATTACCAATATTAGAAATTTATTTTATATTTTTAAAATTTTATTTAATCATAGAAAAAAATTCTTAATTTTTTGAACACATTATTTCTAAATATTGTAATAATATTTTTAATGTGATTTTATTTATTTACGTAATATTTTCAAAAATAAAAAATCTCATCTCAAATTCAAATAATTCTTATCATTTAATTTTCTAAATTGGACCGCATTCTCAAAATATTATGCTATGCGTTCAAACCCAAACTTACTGCATTGTATTCAGATATTAATCATATTAAAATAAATTCATAATTGTTTAAACATATTAAATCTAAATGTTGTAGTAATATTTTCACTCTCATTTTATTATATAATTTTTCTTTCTTTTTTAGTTGTAAGATACAAATTTAAGTTTTGTAAAATTACCTATATTAGAAATTTATTTTGTAATTTAAAAATTTATTTTTTATTATATAAATAAGACTTCAATTTCATGGTATTATCCATAATTTGAAAATTTGCATCATAGTGTTAAGAACATTCTAATCTCAAATTCAAATAGTCTTTTCTTTTGATTTTTAATAATTTAACGTAATTTTGCTATTTTTTTAATCTAATATATAGTCTTATTACGTTTTATGTGGATTTTATTTAACTTGTAACTTTATTTAATATCTTTATCAACTACTTTTATTTAATAATATAAAATAAATATATAATTTTTTAATTATAAAATAAATATTTATTTTGTTTTAAAAATATTGCTTAAAATTTTTAAATTATTTAAAATTTAATAATATTTTTAAGTATTGTATATTTACTTTATTTTATTTTATAAACTTGTGGTTTATAAATGTCCTTACATTATCTCTAATTTATTTTTAATGTTCAATATTTTTAGTTGTTGATTTTACTATTAGACTTGAGTTATGTGGACTTATATTATGACTTTTCTTATCATAATATAAAAGCTTTCTCATCTCAACTTTAAATAAGTTTTACCCTTTTTCCTATGATAAAAATCTGAATTTTTATGTTTTTCTATTTATTCTTTATTTTTCATTTTATATTATTCAATACCGAATATTATTACATTGTCATGTGAATTTTTATTATCATGTTTGAATTTAATATCTATTTTTACCACACTCGTTCTAATATAATATAGATATAAATTAAAAAACTTTCTCATCTCAAATTCAGATAATTTTTATTATTCTATTTTCTTAATTGAACCATATTTTTAAAAAATTATGTTATGCTTTCAAACTTAAACTAATTGAACTCAATTCAAATATCAATCATAAAAAATATTTTCTTAATTATTTGAACACATTATATCTAAATATTGTAGTAATATTTACGTATAAAATATTCATTTGCAAGATTTATCAATATTAATATGAATTTATTATTCTTGCTATTAAAATATCTTTTGCTGATGATTTAATTTTTCTCTTACCTTATAAATAATTTATATACTTTATGTAAGATCTTATTTTGCTGCTTGAATTTATTTAAATTTTAAACTTAATAAATCTTTAAATATCTTAAGTAAATTTTAGTTTTATTTATATTTTAACTTACTCCAAAATATAATAGTCATAGATTATCTCAATTTACATCTTTATATATTTTTATTTTTTAGTACAGTTTTTAATTAATTTTTCACCTCCATATTTCTAGCTAATATAGAAGAAAATCTATGAGTGGATCAATATATAGATATAGATATAGATATAGATATAGATATAGATATAGATATAGATATAGATATAGATATAGATATAGATATAAATACAAATATACATATAAATTAAAATATAAATATATATATATATATTAGATTTATCTAAGATCTATTTAGATTATGTATAAGATTTATTAAACTACTTCCATTAATTATGTTTCTATATATAATTTCTAATTATTAGTGTTGTTCTAAAATTGCCAAGTGGCTTTATTTTAGCTTGCCACTTGGCTTAACCACAATGCATACTAGCCAAGCTTAGATACTAGTATTAGTACCCCGCATGATGCGCGTGCATTATTAGCCTGTTTAGCCAAGTTTCTTTTAAGACAAAAGTACTTTTTTCTAAAACTAAGGTGTTTGGCCAAAGCTTTTGGAAAGAAACAAAATACTTTTGAGGAGAAGCACAAGGAGAAACAGAAAAAAATAGCTTATCTCCAAAAGTACTTTTTTGAAAAGTACATTTGAGAAAAATATACTTAGAAGTACTTTTAAAAGCTTGGCCAAACACTAATTATTACTCAAAAGTACTTTTTAAACTAAGTAGCCAAAGACAAATTGCTTCTGACCAAAAAGTATTTTTTTTAAAAACACTTTTGAGAAAAGCACTTCTCAAATTTAGATAGCTTGACCAAATAGGTTATAAAGAATATTAATCATATCAAACATTCACGGTCTGATTTGTTTAAATATATTAGATTGTCCATATTAACAAAATTATAATTGCCGTGAAATTAAATGAATCATATAATCATCGAATAGTTCTTGGATGATACTCAAATATCATACTCCCTTATTTTCAATTTATGTGGTGGTGTTTAACTTAACATGGAGTTTAAAAATAAGAAAAGACTTTTGAAATTTATTTTAAAAAATCATAAATATTTGTGTGCCTTTAAGTCAATTCAGGGTAAAGTATAAATTCTACAGATATATTATTTCTAAGTGAGAAAGGTGACATTCTTTTTTAGGCTGACTAAAAAGGAAAGAGTGTCACATAAATTAAGACGGGTAAAGTAATTATATAGTTTGTACTATAAAGAGTCTAAAAATATAACATGATTCAAAACGAATAAGAATACATTATAATTAAATGAATCTGAAAATGCTTTATTTACTATTTTTCTAACTTCATTTGTTGTTTATTCGTCATTAAAAATTTTGATTTCTTCCTACTTGTAACTCGTAATGAAGACCATGCATAAAGTGGTTCTTTTGTAAATATGTATTTATTTAGAGACAGTCCCATATGAGAAAAATAATTCTCCATAGCTTTTAATAATTTAAAAAATAATAATGTGAAAATTATCTTCGATTATATTAGAAGGTATTTTTTTTGTTGGGTATAGAGTCAAAATTATTATTGGGATGATCACTTTCTGTTCAACATGTTTTCTGATAAAGTCTTAATTCAGTAACTCGATTTATAAGTCTTACTTATTTTATGAAATCTTATAGCTTTCAATTAGAGATGTGGATTATAAATATTGATATTATATTATTACTTTTGTACATATCTACATATATTACTTTTGTACATATCTAACTCAAATAAATATAATTAAATTTTATATTTTATCTTTAGTAGGTAAAAATCTTAAAATTTTCATTCCATGTTTCAAATTGGTAGAGTTACATTTATTGCAACAATGACTTGTATAGTTACACTATTCGTGCATCAAATAAAATGATACTCATGTATTTTTTTGTCAAAAAATGATATTATGTTATTTTTGGAGAAATCAAATAAATATTAGTTAATTGCTTTATAAGATATTCTTAAACATTTTGTACTTATAAGTGCAATATTACATTGATGATTTTAGAAGAACATTATGTTTATTAATTGATTTTTTTTGTTTAAAATATGTCATTTACCATTATTATTCATGCTTTTCATAAAATTGTTTATATTTCAATTCTAAATATTTTTTTTTTTACATTCCAGTCCAAATTCGAAAACTTTTGTTTAAATAATATCTTTCACCATTATTCTCATTGTTTTTTAAAATGTTGTTTATCTTTTAATTAAAAATAATTATTTTTATATTTTAATTCAATTCAAAATCCTTATCTATAGATTCAAATATTTATCTGTTAATTCAAGTTTAATTTTATTACATAGTCTAACAGATATTATTTTAAAATTATCAAATGGATTTTTATTAGCTTTCCACTTGGCATAATATGTGTGTGTATGTATGTGTATATATATATATATATTATTAAACTTTACCCAAAATTTTATTAAATTTTGTCTTAAAAGTGCCATGTGGCTTAATGTCGTTGTCCGCTACTCTATTTTATATATCATGAATATATATTTTTCTTACAATTATACTCCAAACATACCAAATAAATAACAACTTTTGTTATTTGCAAAAGCAGAAAAGTGGATAAAAGTTTTTAAGATAAGCAATGAAAATTAGTCCATAATAAAGACGAAGTACAAGTCAATTCGACATTATTTTTAGGTATACATATTATTCATGTTCTTTTGAGGCATACACTGATGAAAAATGACTCAGAGATTAACACCTCTTTCCTTAGCTTTCTTAGTCAAAAATATATGGCTACATTTAAATAGCAAAACATTTGAAAACAAAAAGAATATCAATAAAAATCTAAGTACAACAAAGGAAAAAATGAATGAACATTTAGAATAATAACATATAAAGGTTACAATTTTTTTTTCAAAGTATCATAAATAAGAGGAAAAAAAAAGAGAATACACAACACCACTGCTTCAACGGGAAAGGTAATACATGAGAGTTTGCATAACTTTTAGATGGATCTGACATGCTTTCTCATTTCCAGAAAGAAGAGTATATATACACGAATTTAAGCTCATACCCCCTAAAATCTCTCTTAAAAATATTCTCGAAATATCATATTCCTATAAATATCTTCTAGAATATCACATTTCTAACAAATATAGATACACAATATACAACTACTATATTTACATATTTACAGATCTTAATTAATAAAAAGAGATCCAGCTCTCTACATTCAACAATATTAATGAAGCACGAATAAAAATTTATAAGGCCAGCTAAATTTCTTTTTATAGAATCATAATGCTTCTTTCTTCCTCTTTAGTTCAGTTCATCAAATAAGGATGCACAGAGGAAACACATGAACTTAATTGTCTAATAAAAAATCCACCATGATTAAACTAAAGTATGTCATATAATAGATAAATTATCAATGCAAAGCAAATTAAAACAAAGAGAAGAAAAAAATTACATGTCTTTCATTCCTTTTTGTAGCATTAGTTATACAAGTGTATTGTTGTGCATTTGAAATTTAAATACGCTTTGTCATATAATATTACTCCAAATGTGGTAATATAAATCAAGAACAGCTATACAATTTCCCAACATATATTTTTTTCAATTATTAGTTAGATATTCCTCGTCAAAAAGATACCTATAGTAATTATATTGTAAACAAATCAGGTTAGATACATCAAGTTTGTACTACTATTTATTGCAGTATTTATTTTCCAAATAAAGAATTATAATTGAAACTCAAAAGGAATGTGTAAGCTACAAAAAAAAAAAATTTAATTGATTCTTTGTCAAAAAAAGAGACATAACATAATTGAATTATACACAAAAGTTTAACTAAAGATACCTACAATAATTATATTATATACAAATACGGTCAGATACAAAACTTGTACTAAATAAATAATTATTGTTGCAAATAAAAAAGAATGTATAAAATACAAATTCAATTGATTCCTGGTAAAAAAGAGACCTACCATAATTGAATTATACACAAAATACTAACTAAATTATACTATTTTATGTTATTTATTTTTCAAATAAAAGGAGTATTTAATAAATCAGAGTAGTAGACATAATTTATTATTCTTAAAATTATAATTTGGTTATAATTCCATATTGAAAAATAGCTGAGCTATGCAACAAAACAACTTCAGCAGTCTTGTTGCGTAGCTTTATTGAAACTTAAAATATCCACACTGCAAATTTAAACAAATCAGTTTATTTTTATTCACATACTTTTAGATGCATATTCATATCAATTTTGATTAGTCAACCGGCGATTAGCTCTCTCTCTAACTAGAAATTTGATAAGAAAAGTGCGAAAGGATTGCAGGCTAGATTCAAGGTATGTCAGTTGTCCACGAAACTTTCAAGATTGGTTGAGTCTTAAGTGTACTTTAGTAAGAGTATGAAGGATCTAGTGGCCGTAATTATATGTCCACTCAAGGCGTTGCAAGCAAATGGCGAAAAACATATTTCCTATCATAATTAAGAAAATAATTCTCATTCAACTACTACTTTCATTAATTATGTTTCTATTTATAGTTTCTAATTATTAATATTGTCTTAAAATTGCCAAGTGGCTTCATTTTAGTTTGTCACTTGGCTTAAGCACAATGCATACTACTCTCCTTTTAATATAATATAGATAGATAGGAAAAAAATCCCCTAATAAATGGTCAATGTGGCTGGGCATAAGAAAGAATTCATATTTTTAGTTTTGGGATCATAAATTATTTTGTTTTTTTACTACTTTGGTTTGGACTCTTAGGTAATATATATAACTCAGGAAACTTTTGTCCAAAATTTAAAGGGAAGTTCCAGATTAGGAAAGCTCAAGGAAAAACGAGTACTTAATTTGGAAGATATTTATTTATTTAGTCAAGTAAGTTACACACACACAAAAAAAAAAAATAAAAAAAAATGCCAGTCCTTCAAATAAATTTGTTGGATGGTAGATAAAAAATAAAAAATTCTCACTGTCTTCCTTCTCCCTTCATCTTCCAAAATCCCCTAAATCCAAACTCCAAATGTGACGGAAAAAAATATTAAAAAATAATTTTAAAAAAATTGCAGTTGCATAGTAGGTAAAATGTGTAATAAATTTAAGCTTGTAGATAATAAAATTGACTATTTCATATAGATTGAAAATCACCTATATAGAAAAAGAAATGCTCCAAAGTAACCTTCCGTTGAGTATTTAACTCTACCTCTACTTTACCCTCTTCTAGAATCAATCACTATCAAGTATCAACTCACAAGAAGGATACTAGTTATCCAAAATAATCAATTTTCACTAGTAGATTAAGACTTGTAACTACTAGCTTATGAAGTTACTTCAACAAAATTACAAGAAAATTTTACACTAAGCTGGTCCTAATTCATTACTAATTAAGCTGACTATATCAAAGCAGCACAGAAAAAAAATAAATTAAAGACACATTTCATATGTCATAAATCATAATCTATCAATCATATTTCTTTATAACATAGTTAAATGCTCGATTACTCATTAATCACATATTCTAAGTGTCTTTTGAAGTTGTATGCACTAAAGATGTAAAAGATATTGATAAGCATTAATCGGTAATTTAATAAAGACAAATTCAGGATTTGTAGGTGGCGGGAGCACATGACCAAGACTGTTCAACCAATGTCCCATTAGGCTTTTGATCTTAAGGGCTCAAAGCAAATTATATTACACTATCCAGAATTTTTGACGATATTAATGAGGTCCAGTGGCCCCTTTACTCGATACATAGGTCCGCCTCTGTTGATAGTGTAAAAATCTTTATGTGTAATTGTATATAATTTAAATCCATAATTTTTTTTTTGGTATTTAAGATTATATTACCAAGGATAAAATTCACATACAAAGCAAAACTCCTAAAGCTTGATAACAGACTCAAGCTTTCGGTACACTAAGCTTCTGCTATACGCGTGATCCGGAGAAGGGCCGGATCATAAGGGTGTATTGTACGCTGTCTTACTCTATATTTCTGCAAGAAGATGTTTCTATGGCTCAAACCCATAACCTCCTGCTCACATGACAACAAATTTACCAGTTATGCCAAGGCTCCTTGAAGAATCCAGCTTTAGTAAAAGAAAAAACAATTTAAATCCATATTAAAAGATCACAGAGAGTAGATAGTAAGAAGCATTACTTCATTTGGAGATCATGGCTCAGTCATATGAAATTCTTTTCCTGCTTCCACTTTTCCTCTTACCTTCAATCTTTTTTCTCCTCAAACTTTGCAAATCATCAAAGATGCCACAACTTCCACCAGGACCAAAACCATGGCCAATCCTAGGAAACATTATTCATATGGGGAAAATGCCTCACATAACTCTAGCAAAATTTGCAAAAACTTATGGTCCCCTTATGTCTCTCAAACTTGGAACACAATGTTTGGTTGTTGGATCATCACCTTCTGTTGCTATAGAAATCCTTAAAACACATGATAGAATCCTATCTGGTAGACATGTTCCAAATGCTTTTCCATTCAAAAAATCAGAACTTGACAAGTCATCAATAGGTTGGACTTCTGAATGTAACAATGGATGGAGATACTTAAGAACTTTATGTAGAACTGAGCTTTTCTCAGGCAAAGTATTGGAGTCTCAAGCTTGTTCGAGGGAGAAAAAGGCGATAGAATTGGTGGAATTCTTGAGATCAAAAGAAGGTCAAGTGATCAATCTTGGAGAGTTAATTTTTGCAACTGTGTTGAACATGTTGAGTAATGTAATGATATCTCAAGATATTGTTAAGTTGGAGAAAGAAACAGAAGATGGTGGGATGAAAAGTCTAATAAGGGAAGCAATGGAAGTAGGCTCTACTCCAAATATATCTGATTTTTATCCAATTTTGAGTAAACTTGATCTTCAAGGTTTGCACAGAAAATCTAAAGATTTAATGTCAAAGATTCGTTCTAAGATGTGGGAACGGATTGTTGAAGAAAGAAGGAAAAGTAAAGAGAGTGGCTTTTCTAGCCAACAAGATTTCTTGGAAACTCTTCTTGACAATGGTTTTACCAATGATGCTATACATCAACTATTTATGGTATGTTTTCTCACTTTCTATCGAAGGAGAGCTTTGGCGTAACTGTTAAAGTTGCTGCCATGTGACCAAGAGGTCACGGGTTCAACCTGACCCGTGGAAACAACCTCTTGCAGAAATGTAGGGTAAGACTGCGTACAACAGACCCTTGTGTTCTGGCCCTTCCCTGGACCAGTGCATAGCGGGAGCTTAGCGCACGGGGCTGCCTTTTCTCACTTTCTCTCAAAAGTTACTTCGTGAGATTCATTTTCTGGTCTAAACCAAGTTAGTAGCTTTTAGTAGTATATGAAAATCATAGTGATCATGTTAGTCTTTAGCACTTTCTCTTTTTGAAGTTCTTATATTCAATAAATTTGGAGTTCTCTATTGGGAAGTAGTATATAACAAGTTTCTTTTTAACCCTGTGAAGGAGTTATTCACTGCTGGTACAGACACCACTACCTCAACTATCGAGTGGGCGATGGCAGAACTGATTAAAAATGAAGAGTCAATGGAGAAACTTCAAGATGAGCTCGAGAGAGAACTCAGCGAAAGTGATTTCCCAAAAGAATCTAAACTGCTGCAGATGTCCTATATTCAAGCGTGTGCAAGGGAAACACTTAGGTTGCATCCTCCAGGTCCGTTTCTACTTCCGCATCGTGCTATCGAGACATGCCAAGTGATGAGTTACACAATTCCAAAAGATGCTCAAGTCTTGGTTAACATATGGGCTATCGGGAGAGATCCTTCGATATGGAAAGAGCCAGAGATGTTTAGACCACAGAGGTTTCTGAGTTCCATTATGGACTTCAAAGGGAATGACTTTGAATTCTGACCATTTGGTTCAGGAAGGAGAATATGCCCAGGCCTACCTATGGCTGCAAAAAGCGTTCCTTTAGTCCTTGCTTCACTTGTTCATTTCTTTGATTGGGAACTTCCGAATGGAAAATGTTCCATCGAGCTAGACATGAACGAAAAGTTTGGAGTAACACTGCAAAAGAAAGAACCACTGCTTCTGATTCCCAAAGCTAGAAAATGATCATTGGGATAGTATCAATATTTTTTATGTGCGCTATCTCCTGCATTGTGCATAAGCTCCCGCGGTGATACAGAGGCAAGTTAGTCTACATTAAGAATAAGATCATGTGTCCAAGTGCATATATATTTCAAGTGGAAGTATTTTACAATGGAAAGTATCTTCAAGATTTTATATGCAGATATTTGCTTTGATGCTAAGCGATTTGTTGTGACAATGGCCTATTCAAAAGATACAGAGGATTCAAACATACTAAAACATAAATAAAGGCGAACGAATTCATAGTTAGACTGAAGAAATTACTAAAGCAATCACTTCATTGAAAATAATATCTGATATCTTCTTGCTACAATGAGATGAATAACAATAATGAATGATTACAACAAAGAATACATTGATGAACTTGACTGAATATAACTAAGAAAGAATACCCCTCACTAGCTTACAAGAAGAATAAAGAATAAATACCAATATGAAATGAAAGGTACAAACAAAATGAAGCCTAGAATTTTTCCTGAGGAACTAGATTACCTGTACCTGACCACCTATGCAATTTGATCTAAAAGAATTTCTTTTCTTACTCATTTTGACAAATCTATCTGCAGTAAAGAATGAAAGAATGACTCTACCTACAAAGAATTTGGTAACCTTTTTCCTGTGTACGAAAAGAACAAAGATTGTCTGTTTAATGAACGAAGAGCTTCGACAAAAGACCAATCAATCAACTTCGCTGATAATAAGAGGATGAACTTCCAGCTGCATCAAGGGGCGACCACGCGGAGACTGTGCATAGAGGCTGGTCTAACCAACTCAATGTTAGTGCAGCGTCGTCGTTCCCCTGCTTTATGACCCTGAAGTCCTCACACGAGTACATCTTCAACAGCATTTGACTCTGAAGCAGTTCCCTTTCTGTAATCCCTGTGCATCTGAAACCCCCTTGTTCCATCAGCTTCCGCCATTTCCCAAAACATTCATGCCTTTCAGTCCTATCTCGTCCTTCACAAGCAATGATATTTCTAATATCGCGAGCAAACAACTCCTCTATCTTAATCCTGGAAGGGCTGTCTGGTGGAAGGCTGAAACCAATAGAATCAAAAACAGCAGCATAGTATCTGAGTGAGTTGACAAGTCTTGCTTCCAAGCTAGGCTCATTGTGCTCAGCTTCTTGCTCAGCCATCAGAATAATGGTGGGATTTGTGCTTCTAATCAACCCGAGAAAATCCCTCAGGATCCCACCAGAACTATCATATAGAAGCCTATGCATCTGTAATGCACAATTCACTGCAACACTTTCTCCTTCTTTCACATGTAACATCCATAGCCTCACATCTTCTAACCTGTCAACAACTGGATGGAACTCGAAAGCCAGATTCAACGCCTCAGCAAACTCGGCAAGTCTATCTCCTGTTTCAACAAGATCCTGCTTTGATTCTCCTATACCAGTAATTCTAACATGAGTGGGAGGGTTTGGCCTAGAAGCCAAACTCTGAAACAGACTAGGCCACTGCAGCCCTTGCTTAATGTCAAAATCAATAATGTGAACCCGGTCCTTCCCTTCAAAAGCTCTAAGCAGAATCTCATTTGATGTGAAATGGATGAACTTTGGAATTGGACTAACCTGATTCAACAGCCTCAATGCTGTACTGCTATCATCATCTAAACGATCAAGGTCCCGAGGGGGTATAATGTGAAAGATGTGAGGCCAAATCCTTGCAACACGCAAAGCTAAAGCCTCGGTGAAGTAAGCAGTTAGCCGGCATATTGGAGACCCTCTTGGAGAGGCAAGCTCCCCTAGCCTAGCTATCAGTTGATTAACACCAGTGACATTCCTCGAGCCAATTGCTTCAGCACAACTCACAAGTAAGCTGATCAGCTCAGCTGCATCATCCTCGCGATGGTTGTTATGCTCATTATGTGCTGCTACAACTTCACTCCTGTCATTTGGATTAGGTGCCCTAGAACCATTGCCTAGTTCATGCTCCTCCGGATTCTCGTTAAGCCTAAGAACCAAGCCATGACTGTCCAAAGAAGCACTTGATACTGAGGCCTCCTTGGCCGGATCTTGACTTGTTGAAACATTCTTATCACCAAAATTAGTAATCTCAGTCACTACAGAATCAATCCAAGGATTGTTTGACAAAGGCGGAGGCGGTGATATCACTTCACTAGGCACATAACATACACTTTCTTCCTCTCCTGAACAAGAAAATGAGAATGGTGCTGCAGCTTGAACTGATCTCGACACGTTGTAACCTGATTGTAACCAGAAATTGCCACCACCCAATTGTCCCAAACTCAGACCATAGCCTTCTACTTCTTCTGAGCAGTCAACTGATTTCCTATTACCCTTTTTCCTCTTAGCTCCTCTACTCATACAGTTGTCATCATCAAAACATCCCTGATCAGCATACCTCTTCAAACTCCTACCCTTTTCCCAAAATTCATCTTTGCTTTCTCTCCTACCTTCTACATATGATGATGTCTGAGCAGTAGTCGGGGATGGCGGTAGACGAATGTTCTGCTTAAGAGAGCAACTACCGTTCTTGGTTTCAATAGGCTTATCAACAGAAAGGCTGCCTACTGGCCTAATAGATTGGGACCTTGGGTTGTCTTTTCTAGCAAAACTACATGGCAAATCCAATCTTTGTGTGCTCATTGAAGGGAAATTACAAGCTTGAAATTGTGCAGATGCTTCACTCCTTAATCTATGCCTAGGTGACAACAATGTAGAAGAACAACCAGCCAACATAATTCACACCCTTCCAATATTTTTTTTTCTTTCTTTTCAACTCCGACTCACCCACCCTTTTTCTTCTCTATATCTCTTTTATCTTTCTATATATATATTTTCACTATGAAATATACAAATTTTGATAACACTAAAGTTCTATAGAGGATTCAAAGAGAAACAGAACAATGTCTATATGTGAGTGTGTGAAGTTCCAAGAAAACAAAAAATAGGAATCCGATGTCAAAAAAAATCAAAACAAATGTGATATCTGTGTGTCCTATATGATGATCTTATAAATCTGTATAATAATATATTTCTATATGCAACAAAGAATGGAATCAATCAGCAACAAATACACACTTCTTTAAAGAATCAAAGAATTGGAAAGAATTCTCCTACTATCAACAATTTTAACACCTAGCCAAAAAAATCATCGGATTCCAATACATTCAAACTAGAGCAAAACTCATTCTCTAGAAATTTGATTGTTCAACGGATTGAAAGAAGCTGAACTCACACCATAAATGTAAGAGCTCTGGACACATCTTGAAATGCAGCAGAAAAATACTATTGTCCTTTTACGACTTGAGTTGGGCGTGATCAAATTTTGGCACCGTTAGTCTAACAATCCCATGCTACAATCTTGAACCAATCAACACCTTAAAAATTGAATCTTGAACCAATCAACACCTTAAAAATTGAATCTTTAACACCCCCATATCACCAAAACAAGATTGTCAAACAACCCCACAAGAAAATGAAATCCTAGTTGAAATTTAACAAAATTAACAGTACCCCAACAACCCCCCAAAAAGACCACCCCAAGATTTCTATCAAAGACCTTCAAACATGCACGAAAACAGACAAATCAACTGTCGTCATCATAAAGAGAAGCTGAAGAAAAAATTAACTTCCTAAAGCCCCACTACCCAAAAAAGCTAAACCCCATATACAACTGTGTTTTTTATATATTGAGAATGAAATTTAACTCTCCTCTAGTTTTTTACTTCTCTAGGGAAAAACAAATGATGGCTTGGTAAAGATGATGTTGGGGAAAGAGGAGAGAGAACATTGGTTTTTGACCGTCTGATGAGAATCTAACGGTGGGGAAAGAAGAAGAATATGACCGTTGTAACATTTGTCAGTGGAATATGACCGTTGGAGGGAGTTGGTATTATAGGGAACAGTGTGTGTGTATCTTTGTCAAATTAGTTTTTTTCTTTTTGCTCTTTTGGAGGGTGCAGTTGAAGTCACGTCCCACGCACGTGCATGTCTCATAATACCCGTTTTTTCACTTGACCGTTGCTCTTTTTTTTTTTTCTGTATTAAGTGAAGTGAAGTTTCTAGGAGATTACAATAATTAACTGACTAATCAGGTAATTACTGTATGCATGGCAGTGGGGTAGTACTTAATTTTAGGGTAATTAATTAGATTGCTTTAATTATGGACATATCGATGAGGACAAAGAATGGCTAGTTGCAAAAAGATTCGTACTTTGTGTCGGAGTGATGTTTGTTTTATACTTTCATATTATGTGCATTTAAGTTTTTTTTTTAAAACAAATTGATTTTAGAAAACGACTATTAGCTTGTTTGGCCAAACTTCTTTTTGGTTAAAAGTGCTTTATTTTTGCCAAAAATATTTTTGGCCAAAAATTGAGGTGTTCGACCAAGCTTTTGGAAGGAAAAAAGTGCTTTTGAGGAGAAGCAGAAAAAAGTAGCTTCTCTCCAAAAGCACTTTTTTGAGAAGCACTTTTGAGAAAAATACACTTAGAAACAGTTTTTTAAATCTTGGCCAAACACTAATTGCTGCTCAGAAGTAGGGGCGTCCATTCAAATTGGTTTATCGATAAATCAAATCGATTATTTGTTATCGGTTTATCGATTTATCGATTTCGATTTCAAAATTTTCCTTATCGATTTTGGTCTTGTCCTCTTCGGTTATCGGTTTATCGATAAACCGATAAGATATACTAAAAAGACAAAAAAAATTAATACCCTTATTCTATAATACCCTTCCCTTTACCCTAAGTTCCTAACCCTATTATTTCCTCCACCACATTTAAGGAATGATTATATTTAAAGCCCAAGGGAATGAAGTTCAAATTAATGGAAAACAGAATTAGCTGTGATGATGTATTTTTTTTTATACTGTTGGAGTGTTGGTGGCATACATTTGATCCCCTTACTTTAGTTTCGTTGCATGTGCTTGTTGACACAATTTTTATGTTATAAACGGTGTTCGTCTTATTTTAGCTTCTTTTTGTCCATATTAGTTAGGCGTGTTTATAGCGATATACTTTCCGTGGAATCCCGCAAATTTTCTTATTGGTGTAATCGATAACCGAATCGATAAGCCCCAAAAATCGATAAATCGAAATCGAAAAAATCGAAACCTTATTGAAATGATAACGATAAGCATATGTACAAATCGATAATTGATAAGTAATTATCGATAAAGGTCAAAATCGAATCGATAAATCGAATGCACACCCCTACTCAGAAGTGCTTTTTAAACTAATAAGCCACACACAAACTGCTTCTCACCAAAAGTACTTTTGAAAAAAAACACATCTCAAAATAAGCTGATTTTTGCAGTTTGGCCAAACGGGCTATAAATCTGGTGATAGAAGGAGATGTGATATGTAAACACGCACATAGTCAGTCACCTTTCTAGAAGAAAAAAAGGGTAGTCTGATGCACAAAGTATTCCGTATTTAACCAGAGTTCGGGAAACGGCTGCATCACCCTAAAGCAAGCATTAGTGGCTACTTCCACGCAAAGACGGATCCAACATTTCAAGAGGATGAGTGCACTATTGCGAAGAAGTGGATCTAGAATTTACATTTGACGGGTTTAACGTTAGTCTCTTACCATGAACCCATTGCACATTTGAAATTATAGGTCCAAAAGTGTATTCTTTTTTAAATTTTAGTAATTTTTACATATATATATATACTCCATGCCGAAAACAGGACCATTCAGAGTGAGATTTGAACTGTCAATTTCACTTGTAGAGGTGCACCCACTAATAATTACATCATAAGAGTCTTTGAGAATGGGTTCACGCGCATATATTTAAGTAATTTTGAAGAAATATAACATATACATGATTTAGGGCGAGAGGTATGGGTTCACGTGAACTCATATCCCTCAACTTGGATACGCCTTTACTTCCACGACTCGAATCCATAACCTATAAACTGAGATAAATTTACTGTTGCTCTAAAAAAGATTAAAATAAATAAATACGTATGTTTTCATTTTAATAATTTCAGTTTTTAGATAACACATTATTAGAGCAAGCAAATGCCTTTGAGTTAGAGTCTTGCCACCATCAGTTAAAAATACAATTTGTCATTGCTTGGTTCAAGGAAAACAAACCATCACATAAGATAATGCTGACATACCAATAATTAAATACATTTTATAATAATTCAAACTTTTAAATAAGTTAATCTCACAATACAACAAATGCAAACCACTGAAAAATCATTTTGGCATTGTCAACAACTCTTGCTGCCGTTGTAGGCAAATAAGTCTTGGTCTCATTAATTTCAGTAGAACAGGTAAATCAAAGAGTTGTGGAGCTCCTGGAGCAGAGCAATGATGATCGCGCATAGTAGCATCAGTTGATTTGGTCAAAAAACTTGTTTAGTTCATTCTGTGATCAGACACATTTATCTCATTAGTATTGTTAACTTAGACTTTTGTCGGTTTACTATTTAGGTGACAAAAATTGTTGGTTCTTCCGATGGGACTTAGGTAGAATAGCGAGGGGGTCGTTTGTTTGGAAAGAAGTTATCCTAGGATTAATTGTCTCGGGATTAGTTATTTCATCTTTTCATGGAATAAAAAAAACACTACAAACTCAGAATAATTAATCCCGAGATTAATTATACCGTAGTTTTCTACCAATCAAACATGGAATAAACTCTTCTTAAATTTAATGCCGGAATTAATTATTTCTTATCCTTCGTACCAAACGAGCCCCAAGAGCGCAACGTGGGCTTCAGTAGAATTATAACAGCTCGCGCTATGTAAATTAAACACATGTCACGAGTTTGAACTCTTACCGCAAACAAAGACGTGTGGAGCGAAATAGATAGAGGTGCACACCCGCTATCCACGGAATTTCTGACCGTGTGTCACTTACTCTTAGAGCTTTCTCGAGTATATAAAATAAACCTGAAAGTACTATATCGGGATGTCTTTTTCGAACCGTGCACCACTAACACGTGAAGCTTTCTCAGTTATGAAAATAACAAAACCCCCAACCTGGAAGCTACTCCATTAGGATGTCTTACCATTCTCTAGTTTCTCTTTTTAGAAATATATTGCTCGCTTTGATTTGCTCATATTTCTCTAAAGCCACTCCATGATGAGCATTAAAGGGACGTTTGGTTTGAAGACAAAGACAAGTTATGATTGAATGTTATACTGAAATTAATTATGTTAAAATTAGTGATCCTAATAGTATTTTCTTATTAATTGTTTGGTATACAATATTAATCTTAAAATTATCAATTTTACTATTTTATCCTAAAATAACTTATCCTAAGATTACTATTCCACAATCCGACAGGTATAAGTTATCTCTCAATATTATTTTTAATTTTGGAATAACTTATCCTAGAATTAGTAACCAAACAAAGGATTAAAGCCACACTTAATTTTTATCCCAAGATTGTTTTTATTTATCCATCAGACCAAATGACCCTTAAGTTCCGGATATGTCTCATGGCTCACATAGCAGGTCATTCCAGCGTTAACCTCAAACCTTCCCAGATTAGTATTTAAGTGCACAGAACCGAGACCGTGAACTCTTCAGTAGCTATCCTTGGTGCACCCTGAAGACCATTTGCAAGCCATATACAAACTACAATGACCCAAACAACGAAAACAGCAGCAACCATTTCACGAGCTTCGCAAGTTTTTTCAATTTTCAAACAAACAAATATTTCCAAAGAAAAGGCACCATGAATCACTGTAATACTCCTCACCAAGGTAATCATTTGGCGTTTTCCCTACCAACCAGATAATTTAACCAAAACAACCCAACCCCCTAACACCATCTTCACCATGTATAATCTTAAGTCTTCAGAAGTGATTTTAAACTAATTACAGAATGAATAAATTATATCATCTCCAGATACAGCGCTTCTTGTTTGCTGGATAACCCCAGTTCGTCCAGAGAGAGGACACTCTCTCCATCGCTGAAAGCACGCCTGGGATAAGGTCTTACCTGCATGTAGGACATTGTATTAGCAGGTATTCAATATCTCTAGTTGTTACAACGCAAACAAAATGTATAACTAATCTACGAAATAAGTACTAGGAAGCGAACTACCAAATCTTCTCTCTCTTCCACACCCCAAAAGCACAAACTACGTGACCATTTTTTTTTAGAAGAATTAAGTGACCATTTAAAATGTATATGAACTTTCTGCAACACATTACTTCACTAGACACTGTCAAAGTGGAAGTTCCCAACCATTTTGAAACAACTCTTAGAGCAAAGAAACAACAATAATAACATAAACAACGTGATCCCACAAGTGGTGTTTGAGGAGGGTAGAGTGTACGCAGACCTTACACTCCTACCTTATATAAGGCAGAGAGGTTGTTCCCGATAGACCCACGGCTCAAAAAAAAGTATTTCAAAACAGATTTGAAAAATACAAGAGTAAAGAAGCTATGATGAAAGTAAAGAAGAAAGAAAAGTATTGATAGAAACAATATTAGTAATAAAATTGAAGAATAAGATAATAATAACATGATGATAATAATACTAGTGACAAGAGGAGTTGTTCTGATGTAAGCAACCTCTACTTCCAACCAAGAGGTTGTGAGTTCGAGTCTCCCCAAGAGCAAGGTGGGAAGTTCTTGGAGGGAAGGATGTCGGGGGTCTATTTGGAAACAACCTCTCTATCCCAGGGTAAGGGTAAGGTCTGCGTACACACTACCCTCCCCAGACCCCACTAAGTGGGATTATACTGGGTTATTGTTGTTGTTGATAATAATACTAGTAAGGAGAAGAGAGAGCAGATAAGGTGCTCAAACCTAGGGGTGTCAATATCTTTAAAAACCGACTAAACCGACCGAGCCGTATCGAACCGATTATAAGGTTTCTTTCAATAAAACCGTAGGTTTTTATATAAATTTATAACCATACCGAATAATAGGGTCGATTTTAAATTTTATAAAAATAAACCGAAAAAATACCAAACCGTACCGATAAATTTATATATGTTTCATATATTTTATATATTAAGCTTAAAACTAACAAAGCATTATATTTTTTTTTCTTTGGGCCTTTGAATTATGGAAATGGCAATAAGTGACCAAGTAATTAACACCCAAAAGTCCTAACTTTTAAATCTGTTCTGCTACTATTATTGAAACTAAATTAGTTCTAACATCTTGAGTAGCAAGCCACAAGGTTTGACCGATCTGCCAACATCAAGCTAGCTCCAAAGTTAAAGAGTTACCAATCTGTATGTGCCAGGCTTGACCGCTCTGCCAACATCAATGTAATCGAAAAGATACTGCGAAGCACACATTGATCCAGTTAAATCATCTTAAAATCATACCATAAAATCTGATGAAATCATGTCTCCCGAACACTAACATACCTGTAATCTATCAGATTTGAGAAAGCGCCGCCCTCTGCGGCTGCCATCTGGCATACGTACAACAAGATTCACAGCATTCTCGTTATCTGCTGTTGGCTCCTGAGGAAGTGAAGCTTCTTTTGCTGCTAATTGTCTCTCCATTTCCTGAATAATAACCGAGTCTGAGATTCTAAAGCCAGCAGAATATCTATACTTAACCAACTACAAAGATAAGAAGAATTCCTTTGATCTTCAATTTATATAGAATCAAAGAAAAGGTAAAATGAAAATTTTTGTCACCTAAAGGATCCAATCACATTTGTGCGCCCATGCACAGACAACATACAACACAGACAAACAAAAAGAGACTGGGAGCATATTACCCAAGTAACTAAAATGATAATATTTTTCAAGAAGAATACTGATATAAAGGAGATAGAGAAAAGAAGATTGAATGACAAAATCTGTACTACCATTAAAGTTCATGGGGGAAAAAGTGCTCGAGTTTCTGTTTTCCCATTGTTATCTCCCTTTTTAGGCAGAAAATTAGTACTTTATAGTTTATACCTTTTCCTCCTCTGCTTTCCTTTGTGATTCCTCCTCTTCCTGCCTCTTTTCTTCAAGAGCAGCTTCAGCTTCTTCCTTGGCCCTCAATTCCTTTTCTCTATCAGCTTGCAATGCAGCGTGATATTCATCATCCTAAGTACAAAGATTAGAACTGGAATGAGTGAAAACTAGCCAATTTAATTGCAGCTAAGGGCTTAAAATGCTAACCTGTTGTTCCCGAAGTAAACGCTGGGCCACAAGAGAGGGTGATGGGGGACGAGGCATGCGCCATTGATAAGGACCCATGGGTCCCTCAACACCATTCTGCATAAGCTGATGAGGTACATTAGGCAAACGATATCCACTACCCTCAGGTATTCCACCAAATAATGCAGCCTCAAGCATGACAGCTTCATCGTGTTCCAGGGATGAGATGCCGCCCCACTTCAAAGAAAACAAACGAAAGTATAACATAATCGTAGTCCAAAGCCAAAGGAGTATATATGTTACACAACATCCACCACTAAAACAGGGGGAAAAATACCTCATCAGAAGGGAAGTCAGCCCCGTTTCTCGGGGAGTGGTTAAGATTATCATGCTGTCGAGGACTTGATAATGGGCTAACAACATGCTCTTCGATATCTTGGGCTGTTTCAGAACCTGAAGATATGGGTTTTCTTCTGCGCCAAACCAGTGGTTCCTCTTCCAAATCTTCAGCTTCATCTGGGACGGATGAACTCCCCACCTCTGATCTAAATTGCCTGAAGAGACTAGTTAGATGATCCAAAATGCAGAAACATGCTCTCTGTACTCTCACAAGTACATAACATGCAGGGTAGGTGTAGGTTGAAGCAGGGATGCCCCACATGCAAGTGAGAAACTGGTAAGCCATGTGTAAAAGAAGATAAAGAGAGAAATTTTATGATCATAAATGAAGATTCCAGAAAATAATCAGTACCTTCCATTTGAGGTTATAGATTTTCCACGCTCATCCTCCTCAGCTGGCTTGTAACCTTCTGGTTCTGATATAGCTTTGCTTCCTAGTTCATGAATCGCTTTCTCCTGCTTAGCAGTCTAAATTTCATCCATGTTAGCATGAGAAATATCAGAGAAGAAGAAAGTATAGCATCAGTAAGATGAACCTTCAAAGACAAAGATACTGCATGTGCAAGTTGAGCATCCTCTAGATGAGACTGCCTTGGTTGAGGCGTTGGATCACTTAGATCCTGTGGCATGACAAGGTAACATCAACGTTGAAAGCGAAAGAAGCTAAAAGGATGTCACAACTAGCAATATCTATTACATACATTATTGACATCAAGTTGTTGGTTTGACATTTCAGCATCACGTTTGGAAGCTTCAATCGCAGCACGAACCATTTCCTCCTCAATATCATTGGTATAGTCAGGCAAGACATCGTCACCAGGAGCACTTGGTCTTGAAAACACTGCTGTAGAGTCGCCATTAAAGATAACGTCATTTGTTCTATCACGATGCCTGGCAGCATGTGTTGACAGAGGACTTGGAACTACTTCGTCATCATCGTCATCAACTATGATAGTCCCACGTGTTTCTGGGCCATGGGTCTGCTCAGTGTCTGTAACATCCTCGATAATAGGAGCATTTCTGGAATGACCAGATTGTCCATCCCCATCCTTCACCTCAATAGGGATCTCTCTTACTTGTCTTGGATGTGAAACAAATGGAGCACGGCTTGTAAGATCGGTGTCAAACACACTTCTAGTGAAATTAGGATCAAGAAGGGAGAAAGGATTTGGACTTCTAGAAGAGGAAAGAAGTGAAAAGGGAGGTCTGCGAAATTCCTCTGTAATTGGATCATCTATTTCCATAGCATCCTCATCTGGAGCAGCAGCAAGAGGTGCTGCATGTACTCTGCATAATCAGAAAGAACGAATTCGTAACTGACAGTATGCAAGATCATTTTAGATGCTAACTCAAAAATAAATAAATAAAATAACCCGCAAACAAAAAAGCCCAATGTAAGAGATGGTGATTACTGACAAGACAAAGGACATGCAGTACTAACCTGTTGCTGTCCCCCTGATTGAAATGTGCATTCACAGCTTCATTCAGATCCCCACCATGCTCCTATCAACACAGCATGTAAGACTATAAAGCCATGCTCATTCAAAGAGCAAAAGAATCGATTTATGGAGCTCCCATATCAACTGTTATGGTTCAAAGCATGCATCAAGTGAAAATGGCTGAACATTTGCAAAAAAAGTTCTAGAGATGGAAATGACACTAAAGTGCATCACCAACCTTACATCAATCAAGACTTGACAGAAGAAAAGCACTCGACCCAAAACTGCTTTGTTACAAAAAAAATTCACGCTTGCATTTAAGCTTCCACTACAAGAGATGCTCTAGGCTTTCAGGTGGTGGGGAGTGATTAAGCAAAAGATGGGTCAATTTCCTGCCAGGAATCTTGTACCATGAGGGTATTGGAAGGATAATATGGTACTTTAGTATTTCATTATTAATTATGGGAGAAATGAAAATTCTGACCATCCTCATCAACTTCCTTGCAGTAGATTCTGGATCTATCAAGTAATGGCCAAGGGAGGCAGAAACCAAGAGCCTCTCAGAGCATTAAATTCATTTATTCAAGTAAACTTTTCAAAATATACAGAAGACAAAAAGACAAGACGGCGTTGTTTAAATTCCCCTGAAATTCTATTTTTTCTTGACTCTAATTTGATACTTCAAATGTATGTTTTGAGCGGATCACTCTCCATTTCTCTCCCTCTCAGACCAGTAAAACAGGACTAAAAAGGAACCTACAGTGGAGCGCTCATACATACACAGACATGTCTTTTTATTAGGAGAGTGGGGCCAAAATAGGCAGACATGATTTTATGGAAAATCACCTATTTATTATCTATTTATACTAGTAAGATCTTCTTTTCAAAATCAAGGTTTTCAGATTTCCACGGATACTTTCCAGATGATGAATATCAGAATGCTTATTGTAACACGTGAACCCACCAAATTCATAAGCAGTCCACAAATAGAGATGTATTAGCTAGTGTTCAGATGAAGTGTGTTCTGCATCTGCCTGCATGGACATTTCCCCCCTAGCCATCATGTGGGTCTTGTGTAAAGGGAGAAATAGGAGAGCCTTTGATGAAGCAGAAAATGATTTTGTACATTTGAGGTATACCCTCTTATTCTTAGTTTCTTGTACACCCATGAGGTTCCGGCTTGTACAGAAGACTGGGTGACATTTGTAAACAACCATACAATTGTGTAAGTTCTCTAGTTTTTAATATATGGGAGTTTTCTCCATTTATTTACCTTAGAATAACATCCGGTTGCACAAAACTGTATAACACTACAGACATAGCTCCAATTTAAAAACTACAAACCAGCAAAATTGAACACAACCCAACAAAGACCTATTCTCCAGAGCCTGGAAAATAAACTACAATAGACCAGTCAGAAACCAAGTTTTCCTCATTACACTTGCAACAAACCTCACAATCGGCACACATCCGTGGATAACGACTTCGTCAAGTTCATATCCAATTGATCCAACTAAACATCCCTTAGTAAAAATCACTCCCTGCGTGACAATTTGTTTGGCACCTTTAACTTGTTGAGAGTCAATTTAACAAACATTTAGAGCTTAATTGGAGTTGATTTACTAAGTTTCTTATAATTAGAATTTAGATATTCTTAAATTAAAAAAATATAATTCTCCACATATCGAAAAGGTGAAAGAATACAATTTAAAATATAGATCGACTTAGTTTTCATCTTGGTGAAACCAAAAGTGTCGAACTTTTTGAGATGGCGGAAGAGGATGATTATAGAGAGCAAACCTAAATTCTAAGTAATTAAACACTACATGAGCTAAACGGAACTTAAAAGAGAAAAAGAAGAAAATTATTTTCCATTATTCTTAATACATTTTTTAAATTAAAACTTAGATATTCAAAAACTACGCAAAATTACTACAAGTTTTTTTTTTCTTTTGATAACCGAGAACATCACGAGGGCCAACAGTGCAAGGTTGGAAACTCGTGGATAATGAACAAGTTCCTCTACCCTTCTCCAATTAAATACTAGGATCTTGTCTATGACAAGGTTCGAACCTGTGATGTATGTCTAACCATATATCACGCGCTAGGTTCTTACCACTAGACCAAAGCCCTGAGGCAAAACTCGTCATTTTCAATACTATAAGCTAGTATTCTCCTCGCACTAAATGGTGAAAAGATACATTTCAAAATACCAATCAAAATTCACTTAGTTTGAATCAAAGAAAGCAAAATTGTTAACATTTTCGAACAGATGAACTAGCTGATCACTTTTATTTTTGATTGGTTGAACTAGCTGATTATATTTAAGCTAACAAAAATTAATTCTAAGCATTAAAATACTACCACTGAGTGAAAATCAGGAACTCAAAACAATCGCAGTAATCAGCAATTAAATTCCAAAAAAAAAAAAAAATCTTAACTTGCTAATCAAACAAAATTAAACAACTCGGTAAACAAACCATAAACATCAGATGATTACAGCAGTAAAAAAGTCAGAAGCTGAAACCAAGCCGAAACCCTTACGGTAACAATCGCAGTGAATCAGAAGTAAAAAAATAAATTCACCTCGAGTTTTTGAATAGCGGTGGTTTCAGAAACACCAGTAATGTTCATGAATGTATCGATTGCTTCCTGATTAGGTCTCGCCATTTTCTAGAAAATTCCTCCAAATTTTGCAGAATAAACAGAGATCTTTATGAAAACAACTGTTTTTTGTGAAAGGAAACGTGAGAGAGTGAAATAGATATATACTAGATAGATATTTGGGGGAAACTGGAAGAGCAGAAAGGAGTATATTAAAGAGGGCTTGAGTAGAAATTAGGGTGGAGTTTAAGGGGTTTTTCGGCAAATAAGGTGAAATTGCTTGCTCTTCTATAATGTTCCAACTTCCACGCCTTTGCCCGATAAAAAGAGTATCTTGACACATCACTGATAAAGTTGTGGATATATTATAATGATTCGAACTATAAAAACAGTCTTTGGTAAAAATGCAGGGTAAAATTACATAAAAATATAGAATATACCTTGTGGTCTGACCCTTATTCGAATCCCGCACATTACAGGAGCCGGGCTACCCTTTATTTTTAATAAGAAGTTTCGAAATTTAGAAATGAAAAAAATTTATATAAAGTATTCTTTTTTCTTTAACGAGTCTTATATAGCTCAAATCAGATTAAATTCGGATTAATTAAGAATTGAATGCAAGTACGAATCTTTTTTCTTTTGTTAAAACAAAGTATGTAAGGCCTTGACTGTAAATTTTGGATATCTTGGGGCAAAAGTCGTTTGAGGGGCTTAATGTGTGATTTGTCATAAATGTGGGGCCAAAAAGGCAAAAAGCTCAAAATGATGAAATAGAATAACTTTGCTCCCAACTAAAGGGATCCATTTTTCATACTATGTGTTACCCGTATACCACTATTCATTTGTACAGTTGATACATATTTCGATAATGTGCAATTGTGCATGTATATTACTTTAGAGAATATGTTAGGTAAGCTTCAATTTTATAACTTGACATTCTGTGGGCAGAACTCAGCACGATAACTTGAATGGGTTATGTTTCCAGTGGTAATTTACTAACTAATATCGTTAAATTGTGTAAGTCATAACATTTTCAATATAATATACTAACTTTTAATACCTATAGGTATATCTCATTTTTCTGTAATAAAACGAGATGAGGAACTAACAACCATCTTTCTTGTAAATAATATTTCTTTAAATTTATTTATGGAGAAGTATCCAAATATTTTCCTCCGTGAATCAATTTAAGCATAAAATGAAATTTCACATGCTTTGGCAAAATTATAATTCTAATTTCACTTCGTACGATATCCCGCTATGAGTCGTTCATAATGGAAAAAAATATATCGTAGGTGTTTGTTCAGGAAAAACGTATGAGATTTTTCTTCAACTTTTTGGAAAATCAAGCACCAATAGAGACGAGTGTTTCAATCATATTTTGATGTTTTATTTAGAAATTTTTTTTAAGGGGCAAGTGCACGGATAGTCATTCTTAGGGATGCTATTTAAGAAATAATCAGTACTTATTGTGTCCTGAAATTTTAAACTAAGAATCTTAACCTCAGACCTCTCCTGAAAAACTGAAATTTAGGATACACTGGCTAATTTCTAAATAGCAGTCCTTTAAAGTGGCTACCTGGTGCCATTTCTACTACTTCTCTATTAAATCCAAACACTTTATACATTTGAAGTTTCAATTGGGCATAATGCATTTGCATTAGGCCCAATGTAGCACCCAACCCAATATTTTTTGAGCTTTTTCAATTTTAGCCCGCATCAAAAACTATTTATATTTGATAGTCGAAAAAGAATATAAAATTTATATAATTTTTATATATAACATACATAATATATATATATATATATATATATTAGGCTATTATTTCGAGAGGGACTATACATTGTCAATTTCCCACTTTTTTTCAATCTTGTATCGGCCCAATAAGTAACCAAGAGCTAGGCCCAATTAAGTAACCAAGCCCATCTAAGTACGACATCGTTCCGTTTGAGGCATTTCTCCGAATTCGATCGCTGCGATTCTGCTACCACAGTCCACAGCCATTGGAGCTGGATCTGGAAGCTCTCCGGTGCAGCAGCAGCAACAATGAAAGAGGAGAAGCAGCAGAATATTCCAACGAAGAAGCCACGCTTTTGGAGATGGACAGTAGCATCAATAATCTTCAGATTAGTTCTCATTTACTTCCCCCAAAACCTTAACTTAGCTACTCGTCCTGAAGTTTCCACTCCCGTCACCAGTCTCCGCCGCTGTAAATTTTCCTCTACTATTTACCAATTCTCAATTTACACGTACAAAACATCAATGTATCATTATTTTCATTGACCTCTTTTTTTTTGGGGCAGTGGCTGAAGGTTACTGGTTAACACAGTCGTCGATGTCGCCGTATGCTGGTTCGTTTCATTTACCTTCTCTATCTATAAATACTTTGTTTAACATTTTTTTGAGTGTTTAATTTGATTATGCTTTGATTTTGAATGTTCTGGAAGGTTCTATGTATCATGGATCTCCGCTCTTACTCTCGGTTCTCGGTCCGCTTACAATGAAAAAGTAAAATTTTTAGCTTCAATTAAGCATTTGTTCGCATTTCCGCACTCTGTTATAAGTTGATTTTTTTTTCTTTTACTATCACTATAACGTATTTTATTTCTTTTTAATGTCATTTGTAGAATTGAAGGACAGCCTTTTCATCTTCTATGCAGGTATTGTCTCTTTCTTGCTTTCCACGAAAACATACTCTTTTGACTTGTACATATCAGTGCGGATATTAAAGTTAGGATTTAGTTATATACACTTACTATGTAAAGATTTATTTGCACAATCAGTGAATTTTAACTAGTGATAGCTGGTCACTTACCATTTGTACCAAATTACCAATTAATATTTATCACCATATTTATCTATAATCACTTAATAAGTGACCTGATTGTGTAATAATTAAGGCTTGCATTCGTTCAGTGATAACTTTATACATCATTGGAAATAACCTTTGCGGGAACTTCTTACTAACTCCTATACGGCAAATAAGGGTTGGTTAATGTAGAACTTTCAACGGCTGCGTTTGTATTAAAGATCATACGGCGATTATCCTCTGAATGGGTTCGTAAATGGTTCACTAAGGAACTTCAGTAAATGGCATTCTTTTCTTAATTCTTGATTCCATATTCATTGTCCTTAGCTGTCATTATATCAGTTGAACATAGTGACACGTATAAGAAGCGCGTGGAGATGGATAAGTAATGAGCATTAACTATTCTACTGTATTATTAACAGGAAGAAAAAAACAATATGCTGTAAACACCTAGCCTCTTTCTAGAAGATCGAAATAAGAGTAATGGTTCTGAGTAGATTTATACACCTTTACTTTCAAGAAGGTTGGTCGGTTCACTTCCATGAAGCTTTTGGGAGTTGTGTGTAAAGTATAACAAATACTTGTTTGTGATGGTTCTTGCTTTTTCCTCAAAACTGTTTAAAGCACAAAAATTGGGTTACTGCATTATCTGCTTCCATCATCAATTCATCATCACTTTATAGCTCTTAGTTTTTTCTTTCTTTACCAACATTTTTTCTTTTAAAATAAAGACTTAGCTCCAGAGTATAAATGTGAGTTCTGGGCTCCAATGGACCTTCGTTGTAGTATGAAAATGAAAAAGTGTTTAAAAGTAGTATGGCTATCATAAAATAAGTTTCTTGGAGCGTACATAGAACTTTTTCCTTTAGAGAAATTAGCCCCAGTATTTGGACCAACCAAAACAGAGAGGACCCTTAACCTGAGAAAAAAGGAGTATCATGTAGCTTGAAATGAGTTACCAGCGTGTAACATGTTTCCACTTTTGCCTCCTTCAACGCTGAATCTCCATCTTTCCTATAGTCTCCTTAAATATCTTGTCATGTTAATCTTTCTGAGACTATAAAATTTGCAGATAGAAATGATCTCATGTTGAGTTTATTTGTTACTTCCTCATGCAGCATCATTTCTAAGTAGCTCTTTCAAAATTATGAAATCGCATGGACATTCAACCCATTTTTGGATATAGTTTGGTTTCTGTGATTGCAGATTTCATCTGTGCCATGCTAATCCGAGCAACTGGCCTTAAACTTCGCATGGCATAT
Organism: Nicotiana sylvestris; assembly: GCF_000393655.2. NCBI lineage: Eukaryota > Viridiplantae > Streptophyta > Magnoliopsida > Solanales > Solanaceae > Nicotiana > Nicotiana sylvestris. The sequence continues at coordinate 212,187,641 of NC_091064.1, forward strand.
TGTGAGAGATTAAAATTGCTGGGGTTGGGGAAGCTCTTTGAAGTTTCTGGTAATTATTCAGCTTTAATGCCGGAATTTGTTTGCTTCACTAGTTAATGATGCAATAACCACCATTCTTTTGTTTCAGAGATTCTACCATCTGAGGACATTGCTGCTCTTGTGTACTTGTGGAATCCTTTCACCATAGTCACATGTGTGGGTTTCAATACAACCCCTGTGGAAAATCTTTTTATTATCTTGTCACTTTATGGAGCCTGCATCCGTAAGAAGTCAATAAACCTTTCCATATGTTAGTGAATATTTTCTTTACTTCTTTTTATATATAGTTTCCTCACCTCTCCTTTTACCCGTTTTCTTATTTGCTTTTATGGAAGTTGGAAACTAGGCATATTTACTCCTTCCTTCTTGGTTCTCTTGTAAAAACATACTCTATTATATTCATCTGATGTAATGAATATAGGGTGCTTATACAGAGGCATTGTCCATAAAGGGTAATACAATAACAAGACTGATTAATTTGCTTGTTGTATACACAGGAGTAGCCCCATTGGCAGCTTTTGGTTGGGTTATAGCATCTCATTTGTCTCTCTATCCGGCAATTCTCATTATACCTGTAAGTCCCAAATGTCATAAAGGGCTGAAAATATTGCATGAGTTTAAATGGAAAGAGCAGAATTACCTATTTAAGTGGGTCATTTTTAGCTTGTGTAACATCAATGTCTATGAACTCTTCTAATTTCTATTTTGTTCTTCTCGTTCCAGGTAATCTTACTGTTAGGTAATGGTCCAGATGCAACCCCAAGGAAATTGTTCCTAATGTGTAAGAAAGATGAAGATGATAGCTCAAGTAAAGGCCGGGTGGAACAAAATGGCCTGAAAGAACTTAAAAATTTCTCATGGAAACCAGTTGTACTCTTCTTTGTCTGGGCTTTTATTTGGACCTTATATGCATTGGTTTTGTGTGGCATCTTTATGAGAAACTATGGCGGCCTTTCAGAAATGTTTAAAAGGTACTAGTTACTTACTTTTGCTTGTCATTGCCTAGAGAACTTTCATTTATGAATATTCGGTTGAGCAGGGTTTAAATGGAGCGACATTGATAGGAAGGATCCATGTAGCCGGTCCCAATTAGCTAAGGATTGAGGCGTAGTTGTTGTAATCCTTGCTGTTGTCATTTCCTTAATTTGAACTCCTTACTGTTGATAGGAAAAATTCCACAGCCTTTTTGTTTTAATTTTTTTTACTTATCATAGAAAAACTCAGACATTTTATTTTTGTAGCTGTTGAATGCCAACTCTGGAACATTTAACTATAGATTAAGTTTTATTGCCCCAGTCCTTCAGGATCTTTATCGTAGCTCGTAAATGGTACTCTTGTGGTGTGAGTAAAGCAGCAGCTATTCTATTGTGTTTCTTCATATCATGCCTGCCATTGCGCCCATCATTGCTCTTATTTATCACCTTTCTTGCTATCAAGTTTCAACATTTGGAGCTTTTCCTTATGCTGTATCGTCCAATCAATTCGATGTCATTGATTGATCTCATTGTTGGACACTGCTGCATTTGGCCAAACATATAGGTCTTTGTTTAAGCTAAGTAGATTTGGTAAAGAATATTGTGACGGTGTAAGTATCTGCAGAATTATCTATTTCTTTGTAGTGCTATCATTTCATGTTTGTAAGCAAATAATCATGTACATTATTGGCAAAAACTTGGTTAAGTTTATTTGCTTCTGTATTGAAACCTGTTGATAACTCTATATCATTATTGACTTGCAGGACCTACGGCTTTATTCTTACTGTCAAAGATTTGTCTCCAAACATTGGTGTCTTATGGTAAGTGACTACGAAATTGCTTTCTCCATGGATTATCTCTTCTTTCTGTAACCTCTTTGTGCATCTTGGCTGCAGGTACTTCTTTGCAGAGGTCTTTGAATTTTTCAGAAATTTCTTTCTGATTGTTTTCCATGTGAACATCCTTTTCATGATACTGCCACTAGCCATAAGGCTAAAACACCGACCGTGTTTCTTGGCTTTTGTTTACATGGCAATCTGTTCAATGCTTAAACCCTATCCTTCAGTGAGTACTCTCTGTCCTGTGTGAATCTCTGACGCTTAAATCCTACCCATTAGGGCAATCTCTTTATCCTGAATATCAGTTAACTCATGAATATTAAATTTTTTCTAAATTTGATGTTTGAAGATTGAGCACTTCAGCCTTTTATATTTTGAGCTAATAGTGGATTTGTGAAATCATGACCTCTGCAGTATAACCGGAATCATGTGTTTGTGATTTTTTTTTGTATGTTTTTTTTTTTTGGGGGGTGGGGGGAGGGGGTTATCATTGTACAGAGCCTATGCAGTCCCCTTTCTAAGAGGATGTGTGAGACTGTGTTAGTTGAGAGTTTTTCAATTTCTCCATTGTGATTAGGATTCTGGATTTATCATCTAGTACTCTTCTCTATTTGTGAAGCCTTTCCACTTTTGGTTCAGTCATGATGCTGTTGTACATGTATCTTTCTATGTTAGGCTGATCCTGAAATTATGTTTCTGGGATTTAGTCTTTTTTTTTTCCACTCTGGGATTTACCTCATATTTACAAAGCATATTGTTTCAGGGGTTTACCTCATATGTACGAAGCATAAACTGCTTTTACAAATGCTTTGCATGATTGGTTTATTACCAGATGCCATCTCTGGTAGCTGTGCTCGAATTTCTTAAAAGTTATAATGGTTGCTTCAGTTTTACTAGTGCTAGCATTCATTATGTGAAGAGTAAATTTGTTCAGCATTTTTATTGCTTGCATCTGTTGCAATACATTATGATCATTTCTTGGCTTCCACTTAACTTGGTTAAAATTCATCAGGTTGGGGACTCAGCTCTGTACTTGGCTTTGTTAGTGCTGTTTTTCAATGAGTTAGCAGGTAGTAAGCATACCCTTTTCTCTTGATTATGGTCCTAATTGGATCATATCTGACCATTATACACAATGCAGAAATGCAGTTTTCATTCTTTCTCTTTTGTGGGTATGTTGGAGTTTCGCTTCTTAGTCCTGTGATGCACAACTTGTGGATATGGAGGGTATGTATCTGCTCCATTTCTATGCTTATGCATTGTTGCTCTCAGTGTACTATAAACAATAAGGCAATTCCAGATGTCATCATTAGGTAGTTATGCAAATATCTTACTACCTATGCAGGGAACTGGCAATGCCAACTTTTACTTTGCAACAGGAATGGCTTATGCTTGCTTCCAGGTTCGCTTTTGTACCTTTCCTGGTATATTATTGCATTAACATGTGAAACATGTCATGTATTAAAGAGAGTTCCCGGTCAAATTAATTGCTACCTGGTTTCTTGTTGTCTTGTACTCTTGTTGAAGTCTGCAGTAATTGATCAAACCTGTTGGTCTTATTTTGTGTTCTCTGTCTTGGAATACCATGCTAAGCTGCTAATGATATTTTTGTAGAGTGACATGGCTTCTTCAGAGAAAACAAGGTTTTGTAATCATGGTTTTATTAGCAAAATGAACTAGTAAAATCACCGTCTTTCTATCAGTAGAACACCATTCTTGCCTTTATCTTTTCTTAACTCGTGAATAGGGTTTGAATCTCTATTTTTTAAGTTGATAAATTGACTAGTCTCTTCTGAGGTTGACTGAACGGGGCTTAAGACGCTGCTCCTCATCCATATTTATTTATTTTAATGTTGTATATTCTTACCTGTGCAGATTGTATTGGTTGTTGAGAGTGTGAGTGCTATGTTGAACCATGACAGAAAGATCAGAAAGTTGGTTGCAGCTACATAAACTTGAGATTCTACACTAAATAGGAGTGCATCCCGATCACACGTGACCATTTTGGGGCTAGACAGATCCATATTATTGCCGGTTGCAGTTTCTTTAGATCAACTCCTTTGCAACTGAACTGGATCTGAGTTTCTGCTGATGGCCCATAGGTGGCCATTTAATGAGTGTCATACTATTTACTGGTACACGGGAAAATTCATACCACAGAATGGAGTCTGGTTATTACGCGCAAGTTGTATACTAATGTAATCTCTCTCACAGAGCAAGTATAATTTACAATGTTATTGGTTATATTCTCATCAATCGAGGCATGGTTTTGATAACGAGCTTGGTAATGGCCTTGCTTATTGCCTAGGCCAATTCCCAGCTGACATATCGTCATGTTAAAGGACGACACCAACATAGTCAGTGTAATCTCACATAGTGGGGAGGGTAGTGTGTACGTGGACCTTACCCCTACCTTGTGAAAATAGAGACTGTTTTTAATAGACTCTGTGCTTAGGAAAGCATAATTATCATGATAAAGGAGAAAGATTAAAATAAGAAAGCAGTTCATGAAAAAGAGAAATTGTAAGCAAGAAATGTCAGATGCTCTATGCTATTACTGGTCTCCCAGAGTCCTTCAATGATTCTAATTGAAGCTTAAACTCTTATTAATCCTTCTAGTTTCTTTTGTCTACAGTTCTTTTATTAAAAATACATTTTAGGACATGCTAAATAAAACACAAATCAGATGCCACGCTGAAGCTGTTGGTTTTTCTTTTTCTCCCCTCAATATAGTTGACAACGATTCGAATTATACCTATTGCCTTATCCAAGTTAAAATACTCAATTCATAATTGGGCATTTCTGTTCTATCAGCCGACTCACCTGTAATTTTTCGAAGGCCAATAGGGCATTTTCCTTTTTCTTTTTGGTGTTAATTTTTGAAAGGTCACAAAAATTGTAGGAGGGGCGGGGAACCAATAACTGTGCTTAGTTAATAGCTTTGTCCCTTTTAATGTCATCAACACTGAATAATCAACATTGAATGAAAACGTATTATATAAAGAAAATACATATGAAATAGGTATGTCAGGGCATGTGACATACAATGAAAAATTGCAAAAGAAGAAAGGAGTGTAGCGCAATAAAATCGAATGTTCCTTTCGGCTTGATCAATATTTTTCGCTTGTAGTTTTAACAACATGACAGGAACAAAGTTGGGAAAATGGCACTGTATAACCGCTCTAAAAATAATAGTTGAAAAATGAATTTTTTTTTTATAGTATATATATGCATTCTATATATTATATACACAAATTTTATATACTTTTTCGACTACCGAACATAAATAATTTCTGGCGCGGGCTAAAAGTAAAAAAACAACAACAAAGTTTCGGGTCTCTAGGCCTTTTATTTATGATCCCATCAGGTCATGCATGATATCACCTCAAAATTTATAATCATTATGGAGAAGTATGCTTACCTATTTTTCTGGGGAAGATATTAATGATAGTGTAGAAAGTAATCTCTTGTCAAATTTTATATAATACTCCCTCCGGTCCAAAATAACTGATTTTTTGGATGTTTTCATAGAGATTAAGAAATCCACCTTTTAGCATTAATTAGCAATGAAATTGACCATATTAACCTTTACTATCTCACATAAATACTCCTAACACATATTCCAACACTATTTACTCCAAGGACAATGTAGAAAAAAATAATTAATCCATTCTTGAAATCTGGAAAAATCACTTATTTTGGACCACAAGAAAAAGGCCAAAAAATCACTTATTTTGGACCGGAGGGAGTAACAACTTTTTTAATTGAGATTTTTTTAAAGATTAGTTCCTATACTCCTATCATTTACTACGATTTTAGTGCTTCTGAAGTAGTTTTTAAGTAGGTAAATTTGTTTTTAAAAACAATTAGAATGAAAATGCTCGAGCTCATATTCAAAATTAGATGCTGAGAGTATCATATTCTGAATTCTTACAAGAAACCAAATAGTGAAAGGTGAAATAGGGCAAGTTAATATCCTATAATTATTTATTTATCCCTAAATAGCCGTAAACCAAAAGGTTAATTTCTACATTCTTGACTCTAATGTATCCATAAAGCTCTACTTTTGACAGTTGTGTCTGATTACATGCGTTTCCTTTTGACACAATTCTGAATCCCACTTTCTTGGATAATAAGTAGTCGGCTACTGATTAGTTTAATATATATATATACTAGGGAACCCGCATATGCTATTCTTCACGTGCGTTCTGAATAAACTCCGCTTTAGTGTAATAGCTCACAAATCATACTAGAGAAGTAAACCGTACTAGACAAGTTCCGTGCAACGAACTTAACCGAAAAAGCATGCAGGGGTTTCGAGTAAGACATAAGAGTTACACATGTCTATTTATTTATTTATACATATAACGTTTCTAAAGTGATAGTTTTGGTTTTGATTTCCAATTTGAATTAAGGAGTTTTTCCATATAATTAAAATTTGAACCACTAAATAATTAAGTAGCGAATATTAAATGTACTTGTCTGATTTAAAATCGAATGAAAAACTAAATTGTCTTCTTCAATTCAGTTAATATTGGCGCAAAAGAGAATATTCATTACTAGTATGTATAGTGAGACATTCGATTATCCAAAACAACTTGTACATTATGAAACATGTAACGAGTATACTTGTACTATTCAATATTATTGTTCGAATTTAGCCCTGCAAATATTAAATACTACCATTTAATTAATTAGATAATGTACGATAAGCACAAACAATTAATCATGTAATTAATAGTACTTACTAGATATACTTATTTTAGCATGATTTATATAGTACTTTTAGATTATGTTCATTTTTATTATGGCTTATTAATTAGCAATATTTATTTTATGCGATTTTATTATCTTTGTTTATTGGATATTTTAGTACAATGCTATGACTCAATTTTCCAAAGTCTCAAATTTAGGGCTTGTTTCCGGCCTTTTCCGAGAAGCGAGGCGCTCTAGACAAAAATATTATATTATTGTATTTTTTCTTAAAAAATACATTATATAGTTGTATCCTACTATAACTTAAAAAAATATTATGAGAACACGTTATATATTTTGTGTTATGAAGGCTTTACTGGAAAATATTCGAAATTCGAAAAAAATCGAAAAACCCGAGAAAAACCGAGATTGAAAAATCCTACTTTGTTGGTTTGATTTGGTTTATATATTTAAAAACCTGACATTATTGGATTAATTTAGTAATTTAAAAATCCGAACTAACCCGGCCTATGTACACCTCAATTGAGTTGTACATACAGGTATCTAAAATAGCAAATTGCTCATGCTTCATGTTCTTGAATCCTTAATCACCAAGAACGTGTCAGTGTATGCCTTGCGATGAAAATTATTACTATGAATACAACTTAGCAATCTGCTAAGCATATTATGTCCTCGAATTCAGTAGAGAAGTATTATTTATTGTGAGCTGAACATGGAATCAGGGTTATCTTCACTTAATTTTTATAATATTTATATGTTTGTTGCTAAATTTAATATATACTTCCTTTATTTCTACTCCAAATGTTCACTTGGTTTCTGAGGGTGCTACAGCAGCTAAGCTATTTTGTTCATACAATATCATTACATTTTCTTGTTGATTGTAGTATTCAAATGTAACACAAACTTTACATCAACTAAGAAGTTAACGCTAGCTGGTATGTTAAATATATTAATTACTATCAAGCTAATGGTTGTGGATTAGTGAACGTGGCACCAAAACACACCACTAATTAATGACACATAGTTGGATTATATTATTATTAGTATTCCAATAGCATAAACTCATGAGTATGATCAGTTAATTAACCGTGGTACTTAAATTTACTTTAATACAACAAGCAAATGGTCGTGCATGGGGCCGTTCAAACCGAACCGAAAAATCGCATCAAACGAAAAACCTAACCAAATCGATTAAAAAATCCGACTAGGTTTGGTATTGAGTAAAAAAATTCGAACCAAACCGACATATAAATATATAAATTTTATTTATATTTTTAAGACTTTATAGTGATTTTTCTTTAGAAAATGTAGAAATATTTCGGATCCTCTCATGTATTAACCTTGAAAGTGTAAATTAACGAAAAATTATTGTTAGACGACTAGGAAAATAACTATCATGTGCTACTAAAAAAATTCTCTCATTAAAATATTTTAATAGATCATATGTTTGTCAATTTTTTCCATATTTACTAAACATATATTCACTTATCAAGGCTTTATCTATAATTTTAATAAAGTAAAATTGAAATAATATTCATGTAACAAAAAAAATCCGAAAAACCCGACAAAATCGAACCAATCCAAACCGATATAATTAGTTTGATTTGGTTTTAATAAAAACCGAACCAACCCGATCCACGTACAGTTGTACACCCCTAGTCGTGCATAAGTGAACGTGGCACCAAAAGACTCCGTCGATATATATGTGGATCTTTTGGTTATCGAGAGATTAGAGAAATACCACTAGTTAACATTTAATTTTAGGTATATAGAAGTAATATTCATAAAATTTTATAACAAAATTGCAATATTATTTATGCTGGATCTCCAACATGGAATAATTTACACAAAAATAAAGCACTAAAAAGATCAAATAAACCTTGATTTTATACTTGTATTTTCTTATTTACTTTCAAATACAAGCGTAGAATTGTAAAGTTTTGTATTATACATTGGGTATCCATATTTAATGTAGTCCAAGTAGCATAATAATACTAAACAATATCAATATTTTACACTCATAAGTAATTTTTGCATAATCTTTGTCTTTGAACCACACGAATTTTTGGCTTACCGAATAATTTATGCATGTATGACGAGAGCTAGAACTAGGGGAAGGGCAAATGGAGCTATATATATTATATTTCCTATCATTAAACGTGCAGAGCAGATCGATAAATTGTCAAACTCTAATATTAGGAACATTAGTACAACTTATGGCTAGTACCTATTGGATTATATGCTATTTTCTTTTAGTGTACTGATTCCAGTTTCTACCCTATCTTTTACCTTATTTTAATGGAAGGAGGGACTTCATTAATATCAAGAATCTCTAACTTAAATAGTGCCTTTGCAACCCCCCCTCCCACAATTTTTTTTTTTCTTTAGGTTTTTAGGTTGAATACATTAAGTTTCATAATGTAATATAGGTTTTCTTGCAAATTGTAAACAATATTTATGTGTTAAATCTAGCTTCAACCGAGCATACGTCTGTTACTAGAACATGAAGAATGGAAATTGACTTTTATATTGAAGTTTTTCCCGTTAAAAGGGCTGGGGCACCTTGCACGTCTGGGAAAAATCATTATTTCTGATTTATAATTATGTTTTCATTTCTTTCCTACGTAAAAATAGAAACTAGAGTTATATATGGTGATTAATCAAGATAGATTACTGTATATGTATGTTAGTATTACCACTTTAATTAATGCTCAAGTTAATATGAGTCTAGGATACTCAACGTGTTAAATAATAATGTTAATATATAAGATCTGCCAATCGACAAAATTCTCTATTTTCTACATCCAATCATCACGATTGCGTCGGATAATATATAAAACAACCAAGTTTTCTACTCCAGTCAGTACAAATAATTTAATATAGTGTAAAATTCTTCAAACATGATCAAAACATAAATTTTAGAGATGCAATGTTTTGCATTAGATTGATTATGACTTATGATGCAAAACATAATCTGGGAAGAAAGAACAAGAAAAATCTTTCTTTAGAAATAAAATTGGAAATGTACGAAGAAACGACAAGAGAAGCATTAATACAATGATTATATCAACATCAACTCTAATAACTATTCTAATATTAGCATAATGATTATATCAACATCAACTCTAATATAAAAATATTCTACAATAATCAATTATTCTATGTTGATACCAGGGCCTTATATTCTCATATTGATTGCAGATTAGGGGTTCGGATAGTCTATACCAGGATCTTGTGTCATTATTTCTAGCAAGACTGACTCTATTTTTATACTGTCGTATTCTTAGATATTTGTTGTTGCACGTATCTCTATTTGCGTTCATGTCTTATTACCTGATTGTTGCTATTGTCTGTTTATTGCTTTATTTTCACTTCTTTTGAGGGCTTTTCGGAAACAACCTCTCTATCGTCATTAGGTAGGGGTCTGCATATACTTTACCTTCCTCAAACCCCACTTGTGAGATTTCACTGAGTTTATTGTTGTTGTTGTTGTTGTTATTGTTATTGTTATTGACGTCTTTTCAAAACAGAACAGAACTCCAACATAACGGAAGAATTTTAGTTTGTGTCTCATACAACTGACACTAGTTGTATGAAGTATCTTTTTTGTCTCACAGTTTTGTGGACCCAAAAATGTAAGATTTGGGGTCCACAAATTTGTAAGAGAAAAATGAGTCTCACACAACTAATGTAAGTTATATGAGGCACACAATAAAACTTAAGTTTTTTGACAGTGTAGTAAAACATTATTTTGCTAATCAAGGAGCAATGCGTGAAATCTGAAATGTGCACAATAATTAAACTAATTCTAACCCCCGAATAGTAATCATTTGATCAAATTAAGCATAAAACTAACGCGTAAATTTATATGAGTTCATATTCCAACAAATTAAAATTTTTAAAACTAAGTCAAAAGCACTGTATTCCTCCCCGGATCAAGGAATTGATTACTAGGTTTTACCTCTCTATTAAACAAAGTAAAGCGGTAAAAGTCAAAATCTAGCACCCAACTAGTCAAAAGTCAAAGCACGAGAACTAAGAGAGCAATATTTACTTCTATGAAGAACCATTTCCAAGAATATGCATGGATCCAAAGGCAGGTTTTCCTTTTCTCCTTTTTTTTTCTTCTTGTATGGGTCCAAATTTGATCAACCACGACCGACGACGAGCACGGCAATTGATGGGGTTTCCTTGAATCGATGTCCTGAGGGAGACGACCTTAAGACAAATAAGAGACTGGACGACCCTTGTAATAATGTAGGCCCATTAGGGGACATTAGGAATATTCCTTCGAATATTCCTTGTAATATGTCTTTACTGCTTAGAAGAGTCTCGCTCTTTATATATATATATATATATATATAGGACAATAACCTTGTAGGGGGGGGGAGGAATTTCGAATGTTGGCTACATTACTATTTATGAATGAATGATCCGTCTTCTCTTTATCTATCATTCTTTCTAGAAATCATCTTTGATTGATTTGTTCAAAAAGGTTTCAACATCTTTTGAGTCAAACAATTTGGCGCCGTCTGTGGGGATTTCTATAGCTGAAATCATAGTTTTCATCTAGATTCTTGAAAGAAATAACCACCTCTCTTTAGCTCCACAAAGGCCAACAATGGCAGGAAGGGGAGAAGCAAGGCTAAAGGCAATAGTAGGTGTTACAAACAACCTCGTGAATTCCCTCAATGATGCCAGTGGGGAAGACAACGAAAACGCAACTCCAAGTGCTACACCTGAAGGAGAAATCTCACCTCCTCCGCATGAAGGTCTAACGGTCTCAAGCGAGAGGGAAACCTCAACATCCGCAGCAGGAAAAGCACCACCGGCCGTGAAAAAGCTATTAGAAGAATGGCTAACAAACACCTTAAGTAGCATGCTCGAGAAACCCGTTTAGGGAGATATCGAAGAAACATTACCCGCAAAAACTGCAGTTGTCGCCGATGAGCCAGGCACTATGCGAATGGGTAACACTCGTACTGTTGCTGATACATGCAACGATGCACTTACGGCCATCTTAAAGAAAATGGAAGAGATGGAAAATGAGAACAAAACACTCCGCGACCGATAAAGGAACATCAGGAGAGGGTTGATAAAATACCAGGTGCTCCGAAGTTGTTACCAAAATGCGATGTGGGCCGATTCATCGAACAACCATATAACGAAGGGGCAGCTCCTCATTCTATTCCAAAGACCTTCAAAATGCCGCCATATTTGAAAATATATAATGGCACCACGGACCCGGAGGATCACTTAATCCATTACGTTACCACAGTAAAAGGTAACGATTTATCAAAAGAACAGGTACCGTCTGTGCTGCTGAAAAAGTTCGGCGAAACTCTGATAGGGGGAGCGTTGACATGGTATTCCCAACTACCAGCACAATCGATATCAACGTTCGAAGAGATGGCAGATAAATTTGTCACTGCTCATGCGGGAGCGAAAAAGGCCGAGGCTAGGGTCAATGATATCTTCGCCATCAGGCAAACGACGGGCGAGGGACTTCGGGATTTCCTAACCCGATTCAACAAGGTAAGGATGAGACTACCGAACGTATCAGAAGGGATAGCAGTAGCAACCTTCCAAAATGGGCTAAGCAGAAACGGGCCAAAAGTAACCAAAAAGCTACTTAATAGACTCATGAAGTACCCCCTACCACGTGGGAAGAGATCCACAATGCCTATAGCGCCGAAGTGAGGGCAGACGAGGATGACCTGAATGGCCCGCTTCAGCGATTAACATCAGTCCAGACCGAGACAAGGAGAGATCGTCGCAACGACGGGCGAAGGGATCAACTACCACGTTTCAATCGAGAAAGGCACCAGCCATATATCCGAACATCTAATCTACCTCCTCTACGACATGCAGATGTCGCGTCTCGACATACCGTACCCCTCCGAAACGAAAGAGGTATGCCTCCATTGTTATCCGCTCATAATTTTTGTGTTTCCCCTTCAGAAATAGTGTACGCACTGGAAAAGCTCAGGACGAAGGTGCAGTGGCCGTAAAAGATGAAGTCGGATCCGAGCACAAGGAGGCCAAACGTCCTGTGTGAATTCCACCAGGAAAGAGGACACAAGACCGAAGACTGCATAGGTCTGCGACAAGAAGTAGTAAGAATGTTAAACTAGGGATACCTGAAAGAGCTACTGAGCGATAGAGGACGGGCCAATTTCGCTCGAGGGCCCGATCAACCTCAAGGACCTCCAAAACCACCATCACTAGCTCGTACCATACAAATGATCATTGGCGACGACGATGACACAGTAATCAACCATGTGAAATTCACCACCACACATAAACTCAAACGGACAATTGCCCACGAACGGTATGATGACCTCGAAGATAGTATCATCTTCGATAAGTCGGATACCGATGGTTTGTCTTTCCCTCACTATGATACTTTAGTTATAACTTTACGCATCGCGGATATCGATGTAAAAAGAATAATGGTGGATGACGGAAGCGGCGCGTGTATTTTTCACCCACGAGTTCTCATGCAGATGAGGCTCGAGGATAAAATCATACCATGTTGCATGACACTAATGGTTTTAATAATGCAGTGGAGCGAACATCTAGAGAAATAGTGCTACATGTCCTGGCAGGAGGGGTCACCATGGAAACGATATTCCACGTCATGAATAAGGAAACAACCTACAATGCCACCATAGGACGCCCATGGATACACGTCATGCGAGCCGTCCCGTCGAGTTTCTATCAAGTAATCAAATTTCCCACCCCATAATGGATATTCAGCATCCGAGGCGAGCCACGCACCGCTCAAGAATGCTACCGGATCGCCCAATATTGTACACACACCAAACAACTAAAAGGAGAAAGTGCGGAGGCATAACAATCAGCCATGTCGGGAACCAAAACCGACGTACAAGTAGAGGCTATCAAAGACCCAGACATCATAGAAGCTTGCGAGGAACCGTAGAAGATCTTGATCCCGTCAAACTGGACAACACCGATAGCACAAAAAAGGCTTATGTTGGACACAACCTCTCGGAACCAGGTAAATATCTTGAGTTTTTAACTAACAACGCCGATTTGTTTGCCTTTTCCCACTCAGACATGCCAAGAATCCCAAGGGATATCGCCATACACAGGCTGAATGTCGATCCACTTTACCCCCCGGTACGACAAATAAGGAGAAAGTTCAATGCCTCTATCAATGAGGCGGTCAGCGAAGAGGTCGATAAATTACTCGCTAACTGTTCCATCAGAGAGTCGAAATACCCCCAATGGGTCGCCAATATGGTCATGGTCAAAAAGAAGAACGGGAAATGGCGGATGTGTGTCGACTTCACCGATTCTGAACAAGGCATGCCCAAAGGACTCCTTTCTGTTACCCCACATCGACCATCTCATCGACGCAACAGCGGGGCACGAACTGCTGAGCTTCTTGGACGCCTACTCCAGTTATAACCAAATTCTAATAGCTGAGGAGGATCAAGAAAAGACAACTTTCATCACTCACCGAGGAAGGTACTGCTATAAGGTAATGTTGTTCGGACTCAAAAATGTAGGGGCCACGTATCAAAGATTAGTCACCAAGATGTTCAAAGAACAGCTCGGTAAGACCATGGAGGTTTACATCGATGACATGCTAGTAAAGTCGACAAAGAAAGAGGATCACATTGTCCATCTAAAGGAAGCTTTTGAGATATTAAGGCAATACAGGATGAAACTGAATCCCGAAAAATGCGCCTTCGGCGTAACTTCAGAAAAGTTCCTTGGTTTCCTAGTGTCACAAAGAGGTATCGAGGTCAACCAAGATCAGATCAGGGCCATCGATGCAATACCAAAGATACTGACCAGCAAAAAGCAGGTGCAGAAATTAACAGGACGAATAGCCGCCCTGTCGAGGTTCATTTCACGATCCTTGGATAGATGTCACAAATTTTTCAATGTGCTAAGGAAAGACTACGGACTGCAATGAAATGAAGAATGCGTCAACGCCCCGAGAAAACTGAAAGCGTATTTATCTTCGCCTACTCTGCTTGTCAAGGCGAACCCAGGTGAATGTCTACTTGTGTATCTAGCAGTTTCTGAAGTTGCGGTAAGCGCAGTCTTGGTCTGTGAAAATAAAGGTATGCAATCTCCGATTTACTATATCAGCAAAACCTTAATCGATGCCGAAACAAGGTACCCTCACCTTGAAAAACTAGCTTTAGCATTAGTCGTAGCTTCACGAAAGCTTAGACCATATTTTCAATGTCACCCCATAAAGGTGGTGACAACCTTCCCCCTAAGAGGTATCCTGCACAAACCCGAACTATCGGGTAGATTGGCCAAGTGGGTCATAGAACTAAGCGAGCATGACATAATATACCAACCGCGAACTGCCATTAAGTCACAGGTGCTCGCCCATTTCATCGCTGATTTTAGTGCAGAAATATTGCCTGAAGTAGAACAGGAAGCGCTCCGCGGTTCCATGCATACCGACCTTTGGGTCCTCTACACCGATGGCACCTCTAATACCTCGGGATCGGGACAAGGACTCGTCTTTGAAGTCCCTACAGCGAAGTAATTCGCCAGTCCATACGATGCCCCGAGATGACTAACAATGAGGCCGAGTATAAAGCTGTGATTGCAGGTTTGAAATTAGCCCTCAAATATGGCGCCCGATGAGTCATCCTACATTGCGACTCTCAACTCGTGGTGAACCAAATCATTGGGACTTTCCAAATCAAAGAACAAAGACTACAAAAGTACCAGTCGGAAATTCACAAACTACTACCAGAATTCGATGAATGCCGCCTTGACCAAATATCCAGGGTGCAGAATATCGAAGTAGACAGATCGCCAAACTAGCGGCGGCTACCAAAAATATCAACAAGGAAAACGTGGTCACCCTTCTCCATTACGCAATAGACCACGTCGAGGTACATTCTGTAAACCTAACTTTGGACTGGCGTAACCGCCTCGTAGCATATTTGTAGGATGGAATGCTCCCACAAGATAAAAAAGAATCCAAAAAGCTCCGGATACAGGCAGCCAGATACAGCCTCGTAAATGGTGATCTCTACAAAAGAACGTTTGGTGGCCCCCTATCCAAATGTCTTGGGCCAAACCAAACAAGGCGAGTACTGGAAAAAGTAAATGAAGGGCATTGCGGCGCCCACACGGGAAACTGCACCCTCGTCTGATGCCTCATCCGCGCTGGATACTACTGGTCCACCATGAAAAAAGAAGTCGCGGACTATGTCAGGAGATGTGAACAATGTCAGAAGTACGCCCCTATGATACATCAAGCAATGGAACTCCTTCATTCCATCACTTCACCATGGCCATTCATAAAGTGGGGAATGGACATAGTCGGTCCCCTCCTAGCAGGACGAGGTAAGGTACGTTTCCTTTTGGTTTTAACCGATTACTTTTCTAAATGGGTGGAAGAAGGTGCATACACTCAGGTACACGAGCAAGATGTCATCGCGTTCATATGAAAAAACATAATATGTCGTTTTGGCATCCCCAAAGAAATCAGTTGCGACAATGGACCTCAGTTCGTCGGAAAGAAAATGACCGAGTTTTTCAAAAATTGGCACATCAAACGAATACTCTCCATGCCATATCACCCCGCCGGCAACGGTCAAGCCGAGTCCTCTAACAAAGTAATACTAAATATATTGAAAAAGAAGCTTGAGGATGCTAAAGGGCTATGGCCTAAACTACTACCGGAAGTGCTATGGGCATACCGCACTACACCAAAAACCAGCACTGGAGAGACGCCATATTCACTGGTCTACGGGACTGACGCAGTTATAACCGTCGAGGTCGGAGAGCCTAGTTTGAGATACTCCAACGAAAGCGGACCGAGCAACGACGAAAGTAGACTACAAGATCTGGATGAAGTCGAAGAATGGAGAGACATGGACCACGTAAGAATGGTGTCCCAGAAGCAACAAGTAGAAAGGTATTACAACAAGAAAGCCAAAGTGCGACCGCTCAAAATCGGAGACTAAGTCTTCAAGGCTAAAACACAAGCCGCAAAAGACCCTAATGAGGGAAAACTAGGAACAAACTGGGATAGACCGTACAAAATCATGGCCACAGCAAACAAATGAGCATTCCATTTAGAAACAATGGAGGGAAAAATACTCCAAAACAATTGGAATGTCGCCCATCTCAAATACATCCACTTCTGAAAGGAGGAGCCACCTAAGTCGCACTCTTTTTCCCTTACCCGAGTTTTGTCCCAATCGGGTTTTCCCGGTGAGGTTTTCAATGAGACGACAAGGGGGGCATCTCAAGGTTCGAAGTATTGTTCATTACCCCGTCCATCGACATGATCTCCGGTACGGAGTAATGAAGGGACTGGATATAGATAATCAAATCTCCATTATATGTACAAAGTCGACATATGACTCCTACAAGAATATAATCAAATCTCCATTGTATGTACAGAGTCGACATGTAACTCCTACAAGAATGTAATCAAATCTCCATTGTATGTACAAAGTCGATATATGATTCTCACAAGAACGCAATCAGACCTCCATTGCATAAATAAAGTCGACACGTGTCTCCCTACAAGAATATAATCAAATCTCCATTGTATGGATAAAGTCGACATGTGCCTTCCCACGGGAATACGAGCATACCTCCATGGAATGGTTGAGGCCATCGACAAATCATGAGTTCGACCTCGTTCGAACTACGACGGGATACTACTTCGACGACAATTCAGAGCATCCCAATGGCCAAGGCCATCGACGAATCGTGAGTTCGACCTCGTTCGAACTACGATAGGATGCTACTTCGACGACAGTTTGAAGCATCCCAATGTCCAAGGCCATCGATGAAACATAAGTTCGACCTCGTTCGAACTACGACGGGATACTACTTCGACGACAGTTCGGAACATCCCAATGGCCAAGGCCATCGAGGAATCATGAGTTCGGCCTCGTTCGAACTACGATGGGATACTACTTCGATGACAGTTCGAAACATCCCAATGGCCAAGGCCATCGATGAATCATGAGTTCGGCCTCGTTTTAACTACGACGGGATACTACTTCGACGACAGTTCGAAGCATCCTAATGGCCAAGGCCATCGACGAAACATGAGTTCAACCTTGTTCGAACTACGACGGGATACTACTTTGACGAGAGTTTGAAGCATCCCAATGGCCAAGGCCAACGACAAAACATGAGTTTGACCTTGTTCGAACTACGACGAGATACTACTTCGACGACAGTTCGAAGCATCCCAATGGCCAAGTCCATTGACGAAACATGAGTTCGACCTCGTTCGAACTACGACGGGATACTACTTCGACGATAGTTCGAAGCATCCCAATGGACAAGGCCATCGAGGAAACATGAGTTCGACCTTGTTCGAACTACGACATGATACTACTTCGATGACAGTTGGAAGCACCATCCCAATGGCCAAGGCCATCGACGAAGCATGAGTTCGACGTCGTTCGAACCACGATGGGATCCTACTTCAACGACAGCTTGAGGCAACATCCCAATGGTCAAGGCCATCGACAAAACATGGGTTCGACCTCGTTCGAACCACAATGGGATCCTACTCCGACAAAAGTACGGAGCAACATCCCATTGGTCAAGGCCATCAAAAAAAGAAAGAGGAATCAAACCACACCCAAAAGATAAATCAACTCCACAGCTCGACATGTATCTCGGATACCATAGAAATTACAAAGAGCACCAACCCATCGACAAAATAAAAACTATATTGCATAAAAATAATTTACACTGACCCTTACAAAACGGGCTCAAGCATGCCACCTCACACAAAAGCCCAAAAACAAAAAGAAAACACAATATTACACATCATCCCCCGTAGGGTAAGCTTCTTCATACCAAGAGTCCGAAGCAAGACGATTCGCCTCATCCGAGTTGATATCATCTCTACCAGCAGTATGAGGGTCGTACCCACATGCCTCACGAGCTGCACGAGTTTCGTTATGCACGGTTTGAAGCTCCGCCTTAGTTGCTCTCCCCTCGGCACGTGGAAAGCCTTGTACACGTCAAGTCGGGCCTCAGCAAGAACCCATAATTCATATAAGCGACGAGGCACGACCGGATCGGCTGAAGCATGGGACGTGAAAGGTTGAGAACGTCGAGTTGCATCCTCCGCTCTCAGCGAGGCCACTTGCCCATTCAATACAGATAACTCCGCCTCCAACTCTTTAACACGCCCTTCAAGCCCCGCGACCTTAAGACTAAACTCGACATTCTCGGCCATCACCCCCTGCTTAACTCAAGCTCATCCTCCTTCGCCCTAAGGGAGGCCTCAAGTTCACTATTACGGGCGACAACCTTTATGAGCTCCTCATCCCGCTCCTTCAACTCTTCGACCTTGCGCTCTAGTTAGTCCTCCCTCTGTTTGAGCCCTTCGCGAAACAACTGAAATTTAGGGTCTTGAGTATAAATATCGACCATCGCGCTATGCTTAGCACAATACCGTTGATACTTGGACGACATCTTCCCATATACGGTCATCCTCCTCTTTTCCTGAATCTCGCGTTCGGTCTCCATGATGAGGGTCTAGCACAAAAGAAAAAAAAAGTTAAAAATGAAATACAGGTCGGCAATCGCTGCACAAGCCCAACGACGAAAAGAAAAAGAATGGAACTTACCCACAAAGCCATATCGGCGACGTTCTGAGACAATTCCACATCACTCATTACCCTGAGCACCTCGTTTTTAGGGGCAGCACATAGAGGAGCTAAAACGGACGCCACTTGCTCACAGTTTGACAATAAGTTATAGTCCCCGGGGATGACTATGTGATGATCAGACCCCTCTGCTCTGACCTCCACGTGAGTGTGACGACCTACAAACTCGTTGACTTCCTCCGGGTCGACATCTGAGCCTGAGCCTTCGCCCTCGACGCAACAACCTCCAACATTGGACGATGCACCACCCTTGGCAGAGCATACGGAGCCGGCTCCTAGACAAACCCCCTCTCTGTGAGGATATCTCCCCTATAACATGGCATCGACCATGAATGTGGGCACAGGTGCCGTCTGCGACGCCCTACTTCTATCAGTGTCGAAAGACACACCCTTCCCGAGCTCCATTCTCCTCCTTTTTCTCGATAGCGGCTCGTCCCCATTGGAGGATTTGTCCAAAAGGTGGGGGTCCGGCATTGAAGAAGCCTCCTCCCTCACGACCACGGCCTAAGAGGGGCCTTCTAATTAAGCAGGTTGAGGATGACCCTCTCGAACAGATTCACTCAAAATAAATTGCGTGTCCGCAGCGGCAACGGCCTGTCGAAATGCGGGAACTAGCGCCCTCCGCCTTGAAGCTCCTTGACCTACCATCATGAAGTAGTCGAATTAATAGATGGTGATATATAAACAGTGAAGGGGTAAAGGCAAAACACTCACCAGTTGGAACTTTAGGGCCGTAACGATTTACGAAGGAAGGCCAATCACAGGTTTCCGCTGCGTGGGATAACAAACGAGCTACCCAATCCCTTATGCCCGCAATAGGGCGGGGCGGACGTCCCATAGTTGCAAACGAGAAGCAAACAAACTTTATAATGAATACAGACGAAGGAAAAATAAAATGAGTGGCGACACTTACGAGCCTCATTCCATTGCTCCGGAAACCTGGCAGAGTCGGAGACAATATGTTCGATTTTGACAAAGAAGTACTTGTGCCAAAACTTGTGACTTACTCGGTCGTCAGTCCCGACCACCAACCCTTTCGTGCCACGGTACCTCAAATGCACCATGGTGCCTCTGTAGAAGCTAGGAGAGAACAGGTGCAAAAGGTGGTGGATAGAAACATTACATTACGCCAACTCCGCATACTTGGTCAACAGTAGGAGCACCTTAAGGGTATACGGTGAAAGTTGTGCCGGGTAAACTTGGTAGAACCTACAGAACTCTTCCGCTAAGGGGAAGAGAGGAAAGGTGTAGCCAATCACGAAAGGGTACTCATAGAAAGCACAATACTCATGCTTGTGGACATCTACAAAATCTCTCCCCGCCGGAATCATGTCAACGTGAGAAGGGATGCTATATTTTATACGAAGAGCGTCAAGGTGAAACTGCTCCGTCTCATAAAGTACGGGGGCAGGAGTAGGAGCGGGGTCTTTGAGAAAGTCACTTCGAGACATGGGGTGTCTCGGTAATAACTCCTCCACTATAGGGGGACTACCACCCTCTTCTACCACCGTATCTTTACTGCCTGAAACGGACGCCGTGGGCAATGGGGTGGCCTTAGGAACCCCTTCACGAGAACGATCAGATCTTGGCATGATGTCATTCGAAGAAATATCAATGCAAAGAAGGAGGAAGAAGAAGCTATGAATGAAGAACGTAAGAAGAAAAAGCAGGAAGGTATGAGAGCAAGCTTAGAGGAATAAGAGAGGTTATCAGGAGTGAAATGGCCAAGAACTTTCGAAAAAACAAACCCTTCACCTATTTATAGGGTTAGGTGGCGCCAAAACCGAAGCAGAGGGTCACAGAGTAGCGCTGGAATGGAAGCATCAAGCCATCAACTCCTGCCTCGAAAACATGCATAATGATGACGCACGTGAAGATGACGTCATTTCCCGGTAAAGTGTATTACCAGGTGTCTTGCTAAGCACGCTAGCCGTCCCCCATTGGCCACATCATAATGTCTCAACGGATCAAATTTCTCCATAGGAACGCATGATGTCCGCTCATCAAGGACGCATCCGGTTGCAACCCCAACAAGCGGAGGGACTAACTGTATGGGTCCAAATTTGACCAACCATGACCGACGACGAGCACGACGATTAACGGGGTTTTCCTTGAATCAATGTGCTGAGGGAGACGACCTTAGGACAAACAAGAGACTGGACGACCCTTGTAATAATGTAGGCCCATTAGGGGACATTAGGAATATTCCTTCGAATATTTCTTGTAATATGTCTTTTACTGCTTAAAATAGTCTCGCTCTTTATATATATAGAGGACAATAACCTTGTAGGGGGGGGGGATTCCGATTGTTGGCTACATTACTATTTATGAATGAAAAGATTTCTAAAAGGTTTGGAGAAAAGTAGACCGTAAAAGAAGTCTTGTGATCCGTCTTCTCTTTATCTATCATTCTTTATAGAGATTATTATTCTCAGCTACGATTTACCCCTTCATCTTTGATTGATTTGTTCAAAAAGGTTTTAATATCCTTTGAGTCAAACATTTCTTCCTCTTTTTGTTTACAAATCGTCTATCCAAGTGCAGAAATCTTGAGGCACACTTATGAGCATATATTTGCTCGTAAGGGATCATACAAGAGAAAGTCAAAGTCTAACGAGATTGAGATTATGATCGCTATGAGGCTCGACTATGGTGGCTTTTAAATGGAATTTTCTTTTGTTTAATTTGCTTTTGCTTCGATATGAACCTATTAGGCTCTGGCTAGCCAAGTCAAAAAATTTGTCAACGTAGGTACAGAGATTCAGCAACTAATTTGACTGCTTTTAAACTTGTCCTAAAACCTCAGGTAACATGCACCTGAGAGCAGTTACATGATTTCAGTGGTAATGCGTAGTTGAATATTTATTTTAAGTTATATGGACTGGCTAGACCTATAACTCTTTATAATAAGTCTGATATCGTAAATTGAAAATTAGAATAATAAGTCTCATATGTAAATTAAATCTAACTTAATATTAAATATACATAGAGGTGGAGCCAGAATTTGAAGTTACTGGGTTCGGGATTCTAGGTTTTTTATGTTACTAAGTTCTAAAGTAAGAATTTGTACTTATTCAATGAATTTCTTAAGACAAATATAGTGCTTGCACTAAAACTATTGGGTTCGACCGAACCCGTTATCCAAGCTTTGGCTCCGCCCCTGAATATACACAGACATAAAGCTCAAGCTTACTATTATTCGCCTTTGTTTGGAATGACCATGAATTAATAACAGACACTTGACTTTGGATCGAACTAATTAAATTCGAAGAAAATATGGAAGCGGTCACTACATATATTGGGTTCGCTATTTATACGAGGGACAATGATATTTTACATCCGCGATATATTTAAAATCTTGAATCCGTGTCTGTATATGCAGCAGGTGAAAACTCACAAATTATTTAGGAAGAGGGAGAACTAGTTTAAAGCCTGTTGACCAGGATCATTGTCGTAAGTTTTATGGAAATAATACTTTCCCTATGCGCACGGCACAGACAGAAGGTACAACTTTGTCCTCAATCTTCTCCTCTTCTCCTTTTTTATTTCTCGTCACATATAATTGTAAGTAAAGAAGACACCACTGTATATATACACTTAATACTGGGAGCATATTACAGGTGGTAGTTGAGTGCTTCCAAATTCCAAAGCATGTGCTCTTTACCCACACTGGCGTGCTCAGGGCTATTTCCAGAAGGGCCATGTCTTGCAGACTATTTCAATTATTTGAATGTCGTCGATTTAGCTTGCGTTTGGATATAGATTTGGTTGAAACTTGAAAAAGAAAATTTGAAAGTTAAAATTGTATTTGGACATACATTTTACTTGAAAAAATATTGAAGTTTTGTTTTCACCCCAAGCTAGTTTTTGAAACTTGAAAATTTTTCTTCAATTTTTTTTCGAAACTGATCAAATTCCATGAACAAACAATATTTTCAATTTTTTTTAGTAAGTAGCCAAAATCTATATACAAATGGAAGCTTAAGTTAGGAATATCCAATTTGGAGGGTGGATCTAGGATAAGAGTGAATTCATAAGTTCTAACTAGCTTGAAGAGCAAATGACAATGCATCTAAAGTGGCGTGCCTCATTGCGGGCTCAAGGATGGTCAGAGACCACCATTTTTCATAAATTATACTGTGTAAAAATATTACTTAGTACCTTTTATACATACATATAAACTCTTGAACATCCTCGGTGAAAGTCCTGACTTGCATGGTATCAAATTGCACTCTTGATGCATTGGATTAGTTTTTAATTTTATTTTTAATATATGCGAGTAGTTAGTTCTAGTGGATTTTCAGAATTCTTATAAACTACGTCCAACCTTCAATCATTGTTTTTGTGTGGTAACATTTGAAATCAGGAGAGGGTTTCAACTTCAATATAATTTTCTTTTATGATTCAAACAACTTTTTCTCTAGGGTCATTTGAAATGAATTTGGAATAAGGGTATGCTCTCCTACATGTTGAGAGACTAGAAACAAAGTGTGACATGTTTACTAGACTAATATATTACTCCTAGTATATGGTTGAAAATTTAATTTAATAGATAAAATATCACATCAAATATTATATTTTAAATATCTTAATGAAATTAAATTCTTAAAAGTTTTAAAAATAAATAATGGATATCGTCAAACATTTTTGAAACATCTCAAAATGAAAAGATTATGGGTGTATTTGGTACGAAGGAAAATATTTTCTAGAAAAATATTTCCTGGAAAATAAGTGATTTATTGTTTGGTTGGTGAGTGGTAATATTTTTTCGAAAAATATTTTCTAGTGTTTGGTTAGAGATTATGAAATATTTTTAGGAAAATATTTTTTATGCTACTCTCCTCAACCCCCTTCCCCAAAATCCCCATCTTTCCTGTACTCATACCCAACATTTTCTGGACTCTATTTTCTTTAAGAATTTAATTATTCTTTTCAAAATTCAAACAAACCCAAAGAACTAATGTGCTACTTTACTTTTTCACACAAGACAACGTTAAAATTTGACCTCAATAACTAAAAAGAAAATACTTTATTTTGTTGAAAAAGAAAGTATCTTTTCTACAATATGAAAAGAAATTACTCATTTTGTTACATGAAAGAAAATAATTTTCTATATCATGAAAAAGAAAATACTCAGTTTGTTGAAATGAAAGAAAATATTTTTTCTATATCATGAAAAGAAAGTACTCGTTTTTTGAAAAAAAAAATACTTTTTCTATTCTAGGAAAAGAAAATACTTAGGCTGTTGAAATGAGAAACTTTTTCTACAAAAAGTACTCGTTTTGTTGAGATGAAAGAAAATACTTTTTTCTACATCATGAAAAAAATACTCATTTTGTTAAATTGAAAGAAAATACTTTTACTATATCATATATACTCATTTTGTTGAAATAAAAAAAATACTCTATCTACAACATGAAAAGAAAGTACTCTTAGGATGGGTGATGGGCGAGGTTGGGGTGGGTGGGGATGTGGTGAGGGAGAAGGGGTTGGGGGGAGGGGTTGGGGTGGTTTGGGGGTGGGATGGGTTGGTGGGCATAGGAAATAGGGTGGAGAAGGTTGAATAAGAGTTTTGAAAAATATTTTCCCTCCTTTTGATAGGAGAACATTTTCCTCCAATTGAAGGAAAATGAATTGCTAAGCAAAATATTTTCCAAAGCATTTAAGCCAACCAAACATGAAAAAAATGAAAAATATTTTTCGAAAAATATTTTCCTTCGTACCAAACACACCCCATGATTAATTCAATAGACAACCTACTGTAATATCTCAATTGCTTTTTTCTACATATTTCCATACAGAACAAAGGATTTAAATTTATGAGTTTGAAATACGTAATGTCAAATGCTTCCATCCAAACGAGTTCTATCCTTATCTTAAGCCCTAGCACGTCGGTGTGAAGTTCGAGTTTGACTATAGCAATGTGTTCAACAATTAGGTACATAATTAGCACTTCTAACACAGCAGAAATAAGTGGTACATTATAGATCCGTAACCTCATGTGGCTTTTACAACGAGTGGGGTGGACCAAGGATTTGAAGGTCGTCGTTGATTTTTGCGTTTAATCGAAATTTACATGGTATATAGGATGCTACTTTTAGTATATCACTATTTTTTTAAAGACATCCGCCTCTAGGAATGTAGCTTATAGGTTGGAAAGAATCCTGTAATTTTAGTTCTATATATTTGTTTAAAATTTTTATTGTATATGACGAATTATTAACTTGTACAAGGGTGTCACATCGTTTTTCAAATTCACAAATTAAAAGGATGCACATTCTAGCTAGGCTCCTCTCTCTTAGTTTCCCTATAATTTTCATAGTTTAATTAGTGGTTAGGATGACCCCGGAGTTGGAAAATAGGAGAGGCCAATGAGGATCAAGTCTTGTACTTTAATACTATGATTTAAGATTCAAGCTTTATCTCTTCATTTTTGTCTTCTTCCTTTCCTTTTTCTTTTTCCCTTTTTAGCAATCTAGCAATAACATATCCCATAGTGCATCAATTTTGAAATTTAACAAAGAGGATTCTCTCTTTTATAAAAGGACAAAACAAACAGGGTTGGGTAAGGGCGCTCGAGATAGGGAGACAAGAAAACTGAGAATAAGTTCAGAGGTTGTAACTTGTAAGCACAAATTTATTACAGGCTAAGGGGGTGAAACGCATTTTAAAAAACAAAAAGAGGGAGTATTTCTTTTGTCAAGAAGAAGAAAATTATCCATCGAAAGGATATTTCCGGACTAATTATCTCTTATGGGGTGGAAAAAATTTGCTCCCACTTCTCAATTTGTATAGGAATAAGAATTAAACCTTTTGCTCTGTATCACGGATTAGGGGTGTCAATGGTTCGGTCGGACGATTTTTTTATAAAATTTATATCACACTAATTTTTCGGTTATTTCATTTTATATAATCAAAATTAGACTTATTGAAACCGTCAAAATCATCTCGATTTCTCTTCTGTATCAGTATTAGTACCAGTACGGTTCGATTAATTTTCGGTATTTTTAAAAACGTCATGCAAGAGTCACTAGTCGAAGTCATAATGTGATAAATATGTACTTGAATAGGATTTTAGAAAAACTCTCTAGGTATTTTTACTATTTTAAAATTAATGATCAAAGGAACATAAAAGATGTGCAAAATAGAGATTCATCACACTATTTTATGGTAGCGTAAAATAAATTAAGCAAAGACGAGAAATATAAATCATACAAGTGGAAAGATACTAATCAAGTTGGGACTCAAGAATAGAGCTTATTAGAAGATTAGTATCCAACAAAAGAAATCTACATTATACGAGAGGAAAGCTATCCAATACCTTGGCTTGCAACTGAAGATCGTTGGAATACCTAGTGCTAGCAACTCATGATGTCAGAGCTAATTTAGTTTCTATGAGTAGTAGAATAGATTTGGAAGTTGGGAGTTTAGATATTAATTATTTGGTCACTTGTAGCCATTTTCATATCCAAGACTCAAGAAAAAAACTTAATAATTTGTTACTAGTTTTAACTTAGTATATTAAAATATATTTTTCATATATAAACTTATTCGGAACGGTTCGATATTTTTTCGGTTTTATTTTTATAGAATTAAAAACCTACCCTATTATTCGGTACAACTATAAGTTTATATAAAAACCTACGGTTTTATTAAAAGAAACCTAATAATTGATTCCATACGGTTCGATCGTTTTAGTCGGTTTTTAAAGAACCATTGACATCTCTACCACAAATAGCATGGTGAATAGCTAAAACTCTTTGCTCTTAATTTGGGTCTCGAGTTCGAAACCTTTCGGTGGAGAGATTTAGAGGTCATTTGGTTGGAAAATAAGTTATTCCATAACTAATTATTATGGGATTAGTTATCCCATCCTCCCATAGGAATAAAAGACCCTACAATCTCGGGATTAGTTATACCACGATTTTATCCCAACCAAATGTGAGATAAATTTATCTCAAATTTAATCTCGAAAATAATTATCCCTTATTCCTCGTACCAAATGAATTCTTAATGGGTTATTTATCACAAATCTAGAATAGTCAAATTAATGAATTTAAAATATATCAAATAATTAAAAGAATGTTTACTGTGGATTCTTGGGTAAACTAAAGAAACAGTTTTATTGGAGATGCAAAAGTCACAATATAAAAAGTAAACAAATGACACCAGGTGGAGAGGTTTGGCCTTAAAAATAGGTGGGTCCCAAATATCAGATCTGTGCTTTACACCATCAAGACAAGTAGGACCTTTTAATGTCGGTTCTTAGAAGCCCCATAAGAAAAAAGTCCCTTACTCTTAAGCTATTAAAAAATAAGTACTTGCCAAGGTCCAGAGAATTTGACTTCATTAATCACTTCCTTTTCTGTCTAATCTATAGAGTTAGTACTAATTCTTTATTTTAAAAAGCTTCAAACTAGGAGTCAAATTGAGCTGTCATTATTCTGCACCTCCACATAAGACCTTTTCTCTAGCCTAAGGCCAAAAGGCAGTTGAGCTATCTGTGTCATCCTCTTAAGCAATCCATTCAGAATTGGTCATTTTACTCTGTATTCACTGAAACTTTTCTACTTAAAAAGCCTTTAAAACAAATCACCGAAAATTGGTACAATGGTACAGCATCAGTGACACCATTCCAACAATAGCTAGGACTTTCCCTGAGGTTTCTCTAAAAAGGAAAACAACAAATTTCTCTGTAATAGTGACCAAAAAGAACATTTTAAAAACACAAAATTAATATGTTAACAACCTAATAGAGCCTTTTTTTTGTTGCAAAATGGACCCCCTTTGACCCAAATAGTTCAATCTGCACACGAGTTCTTTTATTTTAATCATAAGTATCCAGAACCAGACAAAGATTTTGATTCCCGCGCTTGTCTAGATTAAGACTTAAACAGTTGCTTAAACTCATAATCCAATTCTGTTGTCTTAACACATGAATCTTATTACATTATTATACTACTAAAGTACAAACAAATGCAGGATTAGTATTAAGAAGCAAGCTAACCTGCATAATTATGGTTGGTCATAATCCACAGTAAACCTACCTATACTTCATTATTTAGTGGGATTAAGCCCGCGGCTCGACGGTGGGGGTGGTGCTCTATGTGTTGAAAATGAAAAAGGGTTACTATAAGGCAAAAGAATAGTTAATTTTTCCCTTGTCAGATAAGATAATGGATGAATAGTTTAGTAGAGAACCTGATACAGTAGTTGCCTCAATATCTAGAATACTCCTCTTGGAATCACTGCTTATGTAATTAAGATTCAAAATTTGACATGGTATAACCGACTACAACTAAAGAATAAGATCTAGGATAAGATCTAAATCTTGACAAGCAAAATTGAGGAGTAGAACAATCAATCATGAGTAGCATCTATCTTGATTCTTTACATTAAGTCTGTTTGAATGACATAAGAGTATTTAACTTAGATACTGGCAAGATTTTGCTGCAGCTAATTCAACCATAAGATTTTGTAGTTGTAATTTCATATTGATGATTGATTTCATACTTCCAAGTGCAAGAAAGAGATGCCTTTAAATCCAATTTTCACCCTATTAAATCTGTGAAAATGGCTTTTTTTTAATCCCAATTAAAGCTCCTAAAGATATGCAACATTTCTTGCAAGTGCTCCTTCAGTTTTGTGTGTTTAGACCTTTCAAAGATAATGTACAGAGAGAGAAAGAAACAGAGAGAGGACAGCTTCGTGGTAGCTTCAATCGTCATTTTAGTTTTTTTTTCTTTAGAATTTTTTATATGTGCCCGTTGACAAAGGAATGAGGATGTTCTCAACTCAAAATAATTCTGGCTATACTATTCTTATCTCCAACTACTTGTACAGCTCTTTTGAGCAACCAACTTGAAAAAACAAATGGAACTATTATTCTAATTAGTTGTAATTCTAGCCTGCCTATTTAAGAACTCCTCCTCGTGGATATGGAGTACATGACAGCAGTTTCTTCTCATTCTACTAATCTTCTTCTCACAACATCTCCTACCATTACTCTCCCACTTACTATTTTATTGATAATAAACCAATATATTTCCTTCTCTTTGGGCAGCCTTTTCTCAAGCTCTTTCATACCTGCCTACAAACACATTTCCACTTCCTTCTCTTGGGAAGTTCTTTCTGCCTCCCTTTACAGTTCTTACTTTCAGAAGATCTCCAACTTCTCTTCCTCTCATCTATAGATACAGAGAGGCAGATAATACATATTAACTAAGATGATATCAGTGGGTATTTGCATTGGAGCTTTTCTTCTTATAATCATTATACATTGGGTTTACAACTGGAGGAATCCCAGATGCAATGGAAAACTCCCACCAGGTTCAATGGGCTGGCCATTACTTGGTGAGACCATTCAGTTCTTTGCCCCCAATACATCATCAGATATTGCCCCCTTTGTGAAGGACAGGATGCAAAGGTGGTTGCTGCAATCCACTTTTTTTGGTTTTATTATATAGTAATAATAATACAAACTGACATTACCAGACTTCATTTTACGATCTTAATAAACAAGTCTTTGGCAATTCTTTCAGGTATGGGCCGATTTTTCGAACTAGCGTGGTGGGACGTCCTGTTATAGTATCTACAGACCCCGACCTAAATTACTTCATCTTTCAGCAAGAGGGACAGTTGTTTCAGAGCTGGTATCCGGATACATTCACTGAGATATTTGGAAGGCAGAATGTAGGTTCCTTGCATGGTTTTATGTACAAGTACTTGAAGAACATGGTACTAAACCTTTTTGGTCCTGAAAGTCTGAAAAAGATGATGCCTGAGGTTGAAGAGGCAGCGAAAAATAAATTGAAGAGGTGGTCAGGTCAGACAAGTGTAGAGATGAAGGAAGCAACTGCTAATGTAAGTTATCCAAACTTTCCCCTTGGGTAATATGCTAAAACGTTCTGAATTTCAATCAGCTAATCTCTTGGTGTTTCTACAGATGATATTTGATCTAACTGCAAAAAAGCTAATCAGCTATGATTCTGAGAACTCATCGGAAAATCTGCGAGAAAGTTTTGTAGCTTTTATACAGGGATTGATTTCCTTCCCTATTGACATTCCCGGAACTGCCTATCACAAGTGCTTACAGGTATTAACACTACATATTCAGACTTAGCTATCTGGCACAAGTATACTGTTCTGCAAATTCACCCAAGAATGGTGTGCCCATATACTTGTTGAAGTGATTAACTGACTCTGGAGGTGATCACCAGGGAAGAAAGAAGGCAATGAAGATGCTAAAGACACTGCTAGAGGAAAGAAGAGCAAAGCCTAGGAAGGAACAAAGTGATTTCTTTGATTATGTCTTAGAAGAACTTCAAAGGAAGGACACAATCCTCACCGAGGCAATAGCTCTAGATTTGATGTTTGTACTGCTCTTTGCCAGCTTCGAGACCACCTCTCTGGCTATAACTTTAGCCACTAAATTTCTTCACGACCATCCATTGGCTTTAAAAGAATTAACAGTAAGTGTGACTAATCTTGTTCAACTAATCAGCCTCGTTTTTCC